>NC_052501.1:69278576-69454149 GCF_016617805.1 Bactrocera tryoni | reverse complement strand
CTTTTTTTTTAATTTAATTTTTTAGTATTTTTTTAAATTTTTTTTAGTATTTAAAATACATTTTTTTTTAATTAATTTTTAGTATTTCGCTTTTTTTAATATTTTTTTATTTTTTATTTATTTTATTTATTTTATTTATTTTATTTTTATTTTGCTTTTAATATTTTTATAATAAAAAAAATTACATATATATAGCAAACGAAGTTTTTTAACGTATTCTACTAAAATATTTCTTTGCCTAAATATTCAGGAGACACTCGAAAATGAAACGAAAGATCTGAAATTGCGCATCAGCACGGCAGATGAACGTTTCAGTGAATATGCCACCAATGCTGAACATGTGGCACAATCGCTTCGCCAACAAAATACACAATTGCAGGAGCAGCTGAACGAAGCGCAAAACCTACTTGAAACCGAAAAGGAAGAAAAACTCACAGCATTGTTGCGTAATGCTGAAATATCACAGAGCGAGGAGATACTGCGTAAAGAGTTGCGCATGGAGCGTGACGAAGCCAACGAGCTGCACGAAAAGAACGAGCAGCTAACCAGTGAAATGGAGGCCAAAACACAAGAGATGAAACAGTGTAAAATCGAAATGGAAGAAATAAAGACTGTGATGTATAAGAATGATGAGAAGCTGAAGGAGATCGACGAAATGCAACGCGAAATAAGCGAGAAAAATAAGGTAATTTTTAAAATAATACTTTCATATTCATTTGTATACATATTTTCTACGTTTTACTTGCGCACCCCTCAAGACAATAAAAGTTCTAAATCAACGCTTGGCCGATCTGAAGAAGACACTGCAAAAGGAGTTTCACAGCGCCAAATCCTTCGAAACTGAAAAGGAGCGTAACGGCAACTGCATTACTGCGAAACCGCCAACCAACGCAATTGCGGTTGCCACCAGTGCGGCGGTTGTGAATGATACGTTAGCTTGTGAGCACTGTGGCGGTGTGAGCGCAGCCACAGGCAGTAGTATAGTTATGGACGAGGTCAATTTTAAATATTTGAAGCATGTAATTGTCAAGTTTCTTACTAGTCGCGAGGTCAGTGCTACATGAGACGTTTTTTTTATATATTTTTTAAAAGAAATTAATTTATTAACAGGTGGAAGCACGACATTTAATACGCGCCGTTGCAACTTTATTGCAACTCACCAAAGATGAGGAAAAACTGCTGCAGGACACGCTTAATTGGAAAATGAGTTGGTTCGGCTCGAAACCTAATCATGGTAGGGGTCAACATTCCTTCTCTATACCACCGAGTTAATAATAAAATCATTTACGCACTTGATATATATTATACTAGTATAATTTAAAATCCAATTGTTGCTAGTTAGAATGTCCTAGCCAAACGACCAATAGACTTCAAAAACTTCAGCAGCTACGAATGCGATTTTGCTCATAGACAGCGTTTAATATAAGAAGCGTATTGACTTCAGTTATTTTATATGCCACATCTTGGAATTTGATTCAGCACTACCAGCACCTTATCTTAGCTAAAAAGCAAGAGGAATTTATAAAAATACTTATTACAACCTAGATTAATTTAAAATCGCCAAATCACTCTCTATAACATTTGTTTATTTACAAAACTCGGAAAACGTTACGTAACTGTATTACGAATGTTGTCCATTCAAATTTTCAAATTGTATTATAATCATTGAAAGACTATGCGTAATTTCGGTTATTTAAGCTTTAAGTGAAAATTTTTAGTTAGTTTTAATGTTGATTGCAAAATTTATGCGAAATTTCGGTTATTTAAGTTTTAAGTAAAAATCCCTAGTAGGTTTTAATGTTGATTTACGTGCATATTTATTTTTTGTTAGCTTATCATTCCATTTTGTATGTATAAGCATTTTGATACATATTTATTTATATATATGTACATATATATTTTGTAAACTTTGTTAATTTATTTTGTTGTCAAATTTTATATTATAAAAGATGTTAAACACGAAAAACAGCAAACGCATTTTAATTATATAATACTCATAACCAAAGGCAAGTACTGAAACTTTGTTTACAAAAAGGTGAAGGTCCAACCGAAAGTAATATTCCTTATATACTCGTGAGGGGTATACACATTGCTGAAATCGTCTGGCTACAGCAATAAATGTGGCAACACATTTGCGGCTTAGCAGCTGTCAACGACAAAAACATTGAGGTTATGTCAAAACCAGCTGAGATTACATCGTTGCTTCACTAAAATTTCATGAGGGTCATGTCTTTGGGTTCATTTGGAAAAATTGCTATTTGTTGGTACGTAAAGTGTACAATTATTATTATATTAAGAACGAATATTTAAAAAAAAATTATATTTCTTTTTTACAAAAATACCAGGTCAGTCATTACAGTTGCTGGTGTGTCTGGGTTTATTTTGTCGAAAAATTCTGTAGATCACCGTCGTTATCAGGACATGCAAATACGTGAACGCATGCGAAAGTCTAATACTGGCGAATACGAACCTGTCGGTGAAAGAAGCTTCAGCGGTTAAATTAATTAGCAGCCATTGTTTACTATAGTTTTGTTCCCCGGCAACAATCAGCTCTTTGGAACCAACGCGCATAGTGTTTAATTAGCATCAAATCTCTTTATTAAAACCAAAAACAGAATTAGATACGCAAAATGGCCATGCCACAAATTAGTCAAGCCGACCAGGCTAAATTGCAGTTAATGCAAGAAATGGAGATTGAAATGATGTCCGACTTATATAATCGTATGACAAATGCCTGCCACAAGAAATGCATACCACCACGTTATGGCGAAGCTGAATTAGGTGAGTAAATATTCGTCTCAAAATTAGTGACGTTCTGTGAGTTTATTTTGATTGCGACTGTGATAAAAATGTGTGTGTGATACATTTGTAAACCGATACTCGCTACAAACTTCTTAGGATTACTACAGCGCAAAGTAATCAGAGTAAAATTATAACCGTTCTCACGAAAGTCGGGATAATATTATAATTTCCTGTGTGCAATGAGTATCAGCATGACGTGGTTAAAGTTCTTGCATGCCCAATGAAGCCTAGTCATCTACAACCGACTCCCTGTGGGCCGAACCTCTCGAAACCTCACGATTCCTGGGCCTACCGTCAGATTACAAACAATTTAAACTCAACGGGGATTAGGTAACCGTTACAACAACAGCAATAATAACAGTATGGTATAAAAAACTGGAACGGATGATGTCCTGATAATTTTTTGGTGCTATTTTCCGTTGCTACAATAGCAACAACAACTAAAATTTAGTGAGAATTCAATTATATGTTTGATTTTTTAAAAAAGTAGAAGCGTATATTGCGGGAATGTGTTTATAGTAAAAATTTGTACATCCTGTAGAAAGAAAGCTACAACAAAAGTAAAATTGTAAATAAATATATTCTTTCTTGTTCACAGGTAAGGGTGAAATGGTCTGTATTGACCGCTGTGTGGCCAAATATTTGGATATACATGAAAAAATTGGCAAAAAACTAACGGCTATGTCCATACAAGATGAGGAGCTAATGAAAAAGATGTCTGGCTAAGCTACTTAAAAAGCCAACAACAACTCGGGCCGCAAAACTAATTTAAAAATAAACCAATAATTTTTACTAAAGTAGTTTTAAGTTTGCTGACTTTAAACGCCAGTTCTGCGCTGTTTCCAACTTCCTTTTGTTGACACTTTCCTTAGTATGGCTGTCGATGGTGCGATACCTGACAGCACACCATTGCAACATTTTGCTGTGCAAAAATATAATATTTAAATGTAAATGTATGTGACTGCATTTCATATGAGTAATCCTACTCCACTTATAGTTCAATAAAAACCATTTTGTTTTAAAATAAAATTAAAACGTTTTTTTTCTGTTTTTGTTTTGTATAAGTTTAAAAGTTTAGAAGTTATCACATATTTTCAATACCAATATTAAGTCATATAAATATATTTTTAGATATGTCTGTATGTATGTACGTTTGAGAGCACAGCTACCAAAAATACGCTCCAGTCCATAATGCGCATCGTTCATGTAAAATTCGTTATATAGCGTGAGAGTTCTGGTATAAGCATGGAAATATCTTCTAAGTCATTTTCGGGACCACTCTCATCTGTAGTATCCAAGTCACTAGTTGCTATACTATTCTCCCAATCAGAATTTACATCACCCTCTTCTTCGTCTTCATCTTCACTTTGCTCATTATTGCGCGTCGCCAGACGCTGTTGTCCACCCAAATCGAAGCGCTCTTCACATTGAACGTGCATGTGCTCCTGTAAAGAATATAAAATATTATAAATGAAATTATATATTTATTTCTTGCACATTTCCTGCCCCACTCACTCTAAGCAATTGACGCGTTTCCTCCTCGTTGCATAGTGGATTCTCACACAGATTCAGCACACGCACAAATCGTGTGCTAAAAAGATCTTCCTCTGCGGGCATTGTGCCTATGCGATTGTTATTAAGAAAAACAAATTGCAATTTACGCATTTGACGCAGGCAAGCGGGAACTTCGGTGAGTAGATTACTCTTGAAATTTAGATGCACCAGCTTGGTAAGTGCACCGAGTGTGGCGGGTACATCAGTCAGTTCATTCGATTCGAATGTGAGCCAACGTAAATTCGTCAGCAAACCCATACTGTTTGGTAAACTAGTCAACTTATTGCCACGTGCGCCCATCGTCTCGAGGCGTTGGCAGTTGCCAATCTCTTCGGGAATTTCTAATAGACCCGTATTATTGCACCAGAATGTTTCTAATTGTGTTAGATGACCGATTTCCGGTGGCAGTTTAGCGATTTCATTACAACTAAGATTAAGTATACGCAGGTTGGTCAATTGACAAATGACGACTGGGAAGGCATCCAAACGATTGTAGTCCAGTGTTAACACCTGCAGGCGTGACAAATTGGCGATAATGGGTGGCAACTACAACGGAGGAGAATTTACATGGAATAAGATTTTGTTGACTTTTATTAAAAATATTCAGGCAGGTGTTTATTGTATATAACTATAAAATTATGACGGTTCGACATTAAGTCCACCTATTGGAAGAAACAATATTAGCGACGGTAAAGGTACTAGGTGCATTGCTTATCATCTACATATATCGCTAATAACAAATAAATTAAAAATATAGCTAATATTTGTTTATGCATTTATAAAAATAGATGGAAATAATTGTTGCAAATAATATAAGCGATAGTAGAAAATCATAAAATTGAACTCTGGTGTCAGATGAAATATTTTGTTTAATTTTTATTTAATTACCAGATGCCGCAGATTTGAAAATGCTTTATAAAATTTTAATTATTTTGCTTTAATTCGGCAGAGTTTGGTTTTATATTTTACATGCTGTTCTAATATCTTACTTCACAAAGCATTAAATTTTGTTATTAAAATATTTATAGCTTTATTTTAAACTAATTTTTTCTGAGCTAAGAAAATGTTCATTCTATGCTTCGTAAACTGAATTTCATTTCAATTTATCGTATTTCCGTTTCAATTCCAAACTTTCCAATAAGCCATTGACCGTGACCTTCTCAACAAAATGATAGTCAATATAAAACTCACCCTCTTCACTATATATTTGTAGCCACAAAAGTAATATGATTTGTACTATTTACCTATTTTTAGTTTTTAACAAAAACAAAGTCTGCATTTTAATTAAAACATCAGCATGCAAAGTCAGAAAATACCCAAGAACCTAAGCAATATTCTTAATAAAAATGATAGTCGCTGTACACATTTATAAGCGCAATCATACGAAGAAATGAAAATTCTGTTTTGTTTACACTCCTTTTTTATCATGACAAAACAAAAACTTTCCAGGCACAACGTAGTAACCACTCAATGCAAAAATATCCCACAGCGTACCTACGTACATCAATCAAATAACATACTGTTATGTATGCACGTAAATAAGCTGCGTTTGCATATTAAACATTAAAAGCGACATTAAACACTTTGGTGTAATATTCGGTATACGCACCTTCGTCAAATGATTGTGATTCAGGAAGAGTTTCAGCAATATTGGACACTTTTCCACCAAGTCAGGCACATCAGGCATCTCGAAACGTGACAAATTCAACGTAAACGATTTGTTATCAATGGCATCCTCGCATATGGCCAGGACGTGATTGTGACGGAAGAACTGATAAATTCGATTCATGTTTACTATTTTGCGAAAAATTTTTAAACGTTTGTTGATACGACACGTTGTTATATAAATTTTTGCTACGTCTGTTTTGTAATTTTGGCCTTTGTTTTTGCATAAAATTGCTGTTTTGTATGTTTCCCCTTTCCGCTTCCTCAGCGATTTATTTGCTTTCGCTTTCGTGAAGCATACGAAGAAATATTTTACGTCAATACTTTTTGATGACTTTTACAAAGTTCTATTAAAACACTCCATGACATTTACAAACAAAAAACAGTCGTGTGTGAAATTCTTTAAAAATTTTTTAAGTTTTTATTTTGCACATTAAAGTATTTATAGTCACCAACGAACTTTGCCGGGTGAAACGGCAGCAACACAACACATGAAAGCAGGTACTCTACTGTAATAAAGGCAACAGCGTAGCTGGGCAGGCAGTGCAGCGTTGAAGCAGTTGGTCGTTAAAGCACTGATTATGCGAACACACTAACAAAATATGCACCGAAATTGGCAAACAACTGCTGAAATCTCCTATATACATATATTTGTACATGTATATAAATAAGTACAAATGTATGCCGCGTCACTTGTGTGTGTTAACTTGTATTATTTCTTGCGATTCGTGTTGCTTTTGCTCATCTGCATTTTTCGTAAACGTTTTACACAGAAATTTAAAAAAAAGTGAATATAATATGTGTATTCCAGTATATGTAAATATGTAGTTGCATTTCGTAAATAAGCTTATATGCAATTCTTGCGTCCAGCACACGCGTTCACTTCAGCTGCTCGCACAGGTGTAATTGAAATTTCAAACTTGCTCGCTCCAAAACTACATACTTACATACATATGTACATATGTACTATATGTGGGTTTGCTATAAACCTGCTCGCATGGGCGGTGCGAATAGTCGGCGTGTGCGTGTTTACTTTTGCCGCAGCGTCGAACGACAGAAGGCACGTCGTAACATTCAGTTTCAATAGCGAAATAGCACGCTAGAGTCTACGAGCACTCACTTTATACCTTCTAAAAATATAAGTAAGCACGTTACTAACGCGTCACTAGCCATACTGTTTGCTACTACAAATGTTATTGTTGCGTGCTGAGCGTGTTTTGCTGTCGGCGTTTTATTGACGACCCTTGTAGTCACAGACGTATGTATGTATGTGCATATGTATGTACGTATACTCTACGAGTTCCAGCGCCTTCGTCGTGGTTCATGTATTTCGCTGGCGTATTTGTTATCGTACTCTCTCTCCCCTTTCACTATTTTTTTTCCTCATAAATTTGCATTTCGGCATTCGCAAATTCGGTTTTTGCGAATTTAAGCGGCGTTTATGATTCACAAACTAACCAACACAATAAATAACGCTAAAGTATTGGCAATCTCTGGCTATTTAAAATAAAATTGAAAAACGTGACGTTTTTCTATTAAACCGGTTTGAGTCGCTCTCAATTCAAGTGTTGACGCATGTGAACAACGGTAGTACTACTACAGCTCATGGCAGTTCGATGAATTTTCAATTCAAAATTTTAATCTTTAATTGACTATTATATAAATATTGGGGGAGTTCATGGTCCGTAGACATCTATCGTGTCTATACATATGTATATGTGTATACAATATAAAGGGTGTTCCAAACAGATGAAAAAACGTTAACTGCTGCTGCACCGAAGCTGTAATACACTTCACATGTGCATTCCTTATAGCACAAAAGGGTATAAAAAGATCCTTATCTTGATTGCGATCAGTCAGTTATATGCTACAGTGCAACGGTCTAAACAATTTGTTGGTAAATTGGACCGTTGTCCATGCATTTCTTGAAACTATATTTTCAAATGAAAAATGTTTCTATGCAAGAGCTTGATTTCGATTGATCACTTTGTATGATAACTATACGCTAGAGTGGTCCGATGTCAGCGGTTCCGTGAGATGAGCATTTTCTTGGCAAGAAATGGTCGTGCTCAAATTTTCAAATCAATATCTCAAAAACTGGAGTCGGACGAACGTACATAGCTAAATCGCTCAGCTCCTCGCTCTGGTCAATGGACTGCGTTTATAAACCTAGAACCAAGTATGGTTAGCCGACGTATAAAATTATAAAATGGGTTTATATAGCCTTCGTCTTCTTTCCTATATTACCATTAATCCTAAACGTATAGATAAATTACTAGTTGTCCGGGGTATGCAACCGGAAGCTTTGTAGCGAGATCAACCACATACCTCAAAAAAGTCTGTCTAGCCACCCGTTATAAATATGTAATTATAATTGCATACACGCACTCACACGATACGCAGCCACAGTTGGTAGAAATCTCGTGCTCAAAACACAATTTCGATTATGTCAATATGTACTTGTCTTATTGTCGTTAATCTGCCTCGTTCACTTATCACCGGACAGGCCCCGATTCTGCTGATCTCATTGTGCATACAAACAAGAGGAAAATAACGATTGTGAACATAGTCAATACCGCTAATCGTTATCACACACTTACTTATAAATGCACCAAAGTACGAGTTCGAGTACTGGTGTACTGGATGCGGGCCGAGGGCCGCGGCACGTATGCAATATGTATGTATGTATGTGCGAATATACGAGTTTTTTTTGGAATTTGTATTTTGAAGTGATAGTATTCGAGGGAATCTCGTAGTATTTATTTAGTATTAATAATATTTATAGATTTCTGTTCTGAGTATTTTTGGCATTGCATTCTAGGTGCAGTTAATTAAAGTGTGTAATTGAGGAGTTGATACCTCTAAGTTAAATTTAAATTTAAAATTAAGTACGTTGTTTCACTTTCTGCTTCCTTGTCCAGATTTTGTGAGACTGAGGTTGATACAACTCGGCAGTCAAACTTTCGGCAACCTCAAAGCCACCTCAACAAATTTGTGATAACCTCAAGGCGGTTTGTTGATTCATGAGGGTCTTTATGGTCACTATACCTATAATAGTTTTAGGTAACACAACGAACTGGCACTGTAAGCTTAACAAATGAGATCCCTGTTGGCGCTTGTAACAGGATCGATCTTTTAGCCTAATATAACCTGATGCTATTTCTAAATCTCTTCGTACTAAGAAAATCTAATTAGAATCTTGTTATATTGGTTTCCGGGAAGCAAGTTTATAAGGCGCTATAGACACAGGGTATTCTCATAATAACAACAATTTTGTATCCCCACTTAATAATAAAGGGTATAATTTCTCTTTAGCACTAAAAAATTGACGGTCTTACCAAAAATGTTATTAAAAATGGTGCTTTAAAAATGTGATCTATTTTATATGTGAATATTTATAGATGATGAACAACGTGAGTACGAAATCGTTGCAGTATACAGTACAGTACGACACAAAATTATGAACACTAAACGGGTTTTTATTGACCAATCAGAATACAATACATAATAATAATAAATAATAATAATAATAAATAATAATAATAAATAATAATAATAAATAATAATAATAAATATATCGTAGCTTGATACGCATTGACACACTCATAAACCGATTGTAAGTTGTAATAGTGATTGATTAGTGGACTTTACAATAGACATGTCTTTATTAATAATGTATTAATTGGAGTTCTTCATCTGGTCTGTATGTATATACCCAAACTAGATATCGATTTGAAATTTTGCCCCGCCCATTTCTCGCCAAGAAGCTGCTCATTTATAGGAACCACTCATATCGGGTGACTATAGCGTATAGCTGCCATACAAACTGAACGGCCGATGGCAAATCTTTATATGGAAAACTTTTATATTTGACAAAATATCTTCACGAAATTTTATAAATTATTCAGATACCTACATACATATGTACTATATGTATGTATATAATGTTTATAATCATTCCATTGGCGAGTACATTTCTGCTTAATACTACAAAATTTTTGACAGATACTGTATACGCCAGAATTAAACCAACTATTTCATCTAATCTGTTAATTATATAAACAAACGCTTGCGGTCCAGATGTACTACATAGAACAAAGGTCAAGCATTCACTTTTGGATCCAGCGGAAACTAAATATAAACTAAATGCATACATACTCATATATGTATAGATGTATGTAGAACCTAGCGCTTAGATGGCCAACACGCTGAATATTAACACGCTTCAAACACTCTTAACCCTATGGAAGAGATAATTAAGCAACATTTCGATGGCATGAGTGACCACATGCTCTAGATGCGATAAGCTTATGCATTATCGTCTGGACCGGTGCTTGAGCGCTATTATATCATCGCCGCTGTAGGCTACATAGGAAAGCAGGCTTTATAGTAAAGAAGGCTTCATAGTAAAGATTAAACACTTCATCTGTAATTTACGATTTGTATTCACATTAAAGCTTTTAATTTTATTGTATTGCATTTTATAAATATTATTATTATTAGATTTAGATTAACGCATATTACAAGAGAATTGAATTTGAAATTTATTATAAAAAAATACTTTTGTAAGCATTCCTTGTATTCTTTTTTAATATTTCATATTTTTCAAAGTGCAA
Organism: Bactrocera tryoni; assembly: GCF_016617805.1. NCBI lineage: Eukaryota > Metazoa > Arthropoda > Insecta > Diptera > Tephritidae > Bactrocera > Bactrocera tryoni. Next base: position 69,443,512 of record NC_052501.1, on the reverse strand, counting down.
GTATTCAAGTGTCCATGTGAGTGTGTGTGTTTAGTACTATATGTATGTATATATGTAAATTTAAAAGAGTTTTTTAAAGTTCACCTTAAAGGATGTAAAGCTGTAGTGTTCAATCAGACGCATTAGCAGATAACTGTTGATTAAGAAGAATAAAACACCTTGCGCGCCAATCCAATAGAATGTGTTCCAGGTCTTGAATTCCAACAGATAGGCGGGCAGCAACCATAACGCTTGCCCTAACAACCATGTACCGAAGTAGATGACAGCACGCGCCAGCGAAATCGCTTGTAAGTTATTGAGGCAAAGCGGCAGCAGCGCCAAATACCAAACGAAGTATTGCGACGTCACCACCGAATTGAAAGTGACCATAACGAAGGCCAACGCAAACACACAGAATGTGAGCGTCTGACGAAACTGTCCAAAACTGAAGCTTAAATAGAGCAATAAGCCTAGTTGTGGTGCCAATATGAGCAGCTTCTCCAGCAGCGATGTTTCCGTTGCATTGCCACTTAGGTATTGCAGTAGGAAGTAGAGCGAAAAGTTATGTCGCACATCGCGTCGCACAAAATGATACAAATACGATTCGTGTATATACTGCCAACCGTAGAGCGTATAGAAGAACCCGGTAACCGTGAAGAGCGCAATACACGTTCCCACAACTAATAACATTTGGCGGCATGAGGGAAATAAAATTTGTCGCAGCAGATCGCGTGCGCTGCGTGTTAGGCTCGTCGACAAGCAAAGATAGTAGGCGAGACTGAAGAGCAACGGATAGAGGCGTAAATGTATGGCGAAGCCATGTGTGAGGCCGGCGGCGAATATTAGCCAGTTCGCGCCGCGTTCCGTATCCTCGGATTTTACGAGCAAATAGACAGTTAAGATGACAAAGAAGCTGGAGAAGCTATCACCGTTACCGCGTGTCGATATGATCGCCGTTAGTGGATTGTAGAGCCAAAAGCAAGCGCTGGCACGTGCAATATTCTCCGGACGATTGCGTGCATCGGTTTCATTGTACTGCTGCGCCGATCTGATTTTGCCAAACTTACTCAGCAATGCATGCACCGCTTTGCGGCATTGCACTTGTAATTGCAGGCGCACAAGCAAGTAAATCAATATCGCCACAAATATATCGAATGCAGCATAGATGACTTTGCCGACGGCTGGATGTAGCAGCACATTGGGCAGCTGCATGTATGCCAAAATGGGACTGTAGCGGTAGGTGTGTCGGTTGAAAGGGCTGCCGTCTTGCAGCACATGCCGCGCACCATCAGTGACCACTTTGTAGTCGATGTCAGTGTAGGGCACCTCCGAGTGCGCGTCATGCCAATGGCCGTAGGTGATAAGCAGCAGACGCAGTGCTATAGATATAAGTAGATGCGTGCGAAAGCTAAGCTTAAGTAGCAGTGTGCCGCAACGGCTTAGAAGCGTTTTAGTTGGTTGTGGGATGTTTTTCGCTGCAGTGTTAGACATGGACATGTTATATATGTTGATTATAGTTAGGTTTTTGTACAAATAGCTGTCATGCGCTTATAAACTATTTGGTTAGTTCCAGCATATGCAGTTTATTTTGATTGATTGTTTAATATTTTGACTTTGTATTTATATTATTATACTTTTGCATTAAATATTTGTGGGAATTAATTCGACATTTTGACTAACCCATTAATTTGTTTTCATTGAATATGTCGAAAAGTAATAAATAGCATCAACAGTTTGTATGAAAAATTTCCATTTATAACAATCCAGCATTTACAAGTACGTTTTACAATTTAGTTTTCATTTCTTTTGCTGCTTTCTGTAAACATTCACTGAACTGCTTGAATTCCTTATCGCAAATATGATGCTGCACATTTAAATCTCGTGTCACACATGCCGCGTAAACAGCTGCCTTATCAGCACACTTGCCCAGTAGCACGGGATAATTGCGTAGTCTCTGCTTAGCTTTGCGCACTGATTCCATTACTTTAATTATTACATTAACTGTTGACTTTACTCGTTGATATCGTTTCGAGTTTTACTGCACTTTAGTTGCTTACTTAACGTCTATGACCTGGTGGTGGTCCACCTTTTGGTGGCGGTACGGGAACGGCAATGAAGGCGTCGTACAAAGGCTTTGAAAATAGTACCAACAATGAGGTGGTGATAAAGGTTATTTGAAAAAGCCGTGGATTACGTTGAATCCAAGTGCGTTTTGGCAGCACTGCTGTACGACGACGTTGTCCACTCTCTTGTTGGGTTTGTTTTTGCAACTGTTGTATTCTTTCTTGTATTTCAGGTGACGATTTGTAGGGCGGAATAGAAGGTTTTTGCATTATTCACCGAAATAGAAAATCCTACAAATAAAAGATATAATTATAATTTGTTTTGCTTTTTGGTTCTTTGTTTTTACAAAAAAAAGTATAAGAACATACGAAACACTATAGAAGCTTATAAGAATTATGAACGCCAGTGTCCAGAAAATCAGCAAAAGCAGTTTTTAGAGCGTTTATGGGGGAGTAGGGTTGTACACTTAACCATTCCCGTCACAGGGGGGCCTACGTTACGGGAACGGATCCGGATTTTTATCTGGCCATGACTTCTCATACCGGCAGCATTCCTCCAAATTACTTCGTTTTTTTTCGAACGTTTTCTCTACAACTAACGTTTTTAAAGTCGGTTGCTTTCCCTAACTTCAAAATTACACTTTGAACACTATTTCTATACGTAATTTGAAAGAACCAGCGTTTTCCTTTCAAATTTGTTAATATTTTTGATTAATTAATAAATTTTTGCGCAAAAAGTAGCGTTTTTTTCTTCAAAGTGTTCCCAAAAAGAGAAATATAGAAATTTCGAAAAACTCTAAGCGATACCTGAGGAAAACGATTGGATTTCAGGTGAACCAACACCGACTTGAACTTTTTTCGAAGACGCTCTAGAAAAATTACTGCCATTAGCGTATACTATTAAATATTTCCCCAAGAAATTTTAACAGAACATTTTTCAAATGTCATACTATAATTTACCATTGGTTTCTAAAAATATATTTTAATGGTAATCAACACTACCTGCGCTATTACAAATAAAGAATTTAAGAAACTAATGAAAATTGGTTTCTGAAAGTCGAGCATACGTAATATTTTTATCACCTCAACTTGCATCAACATCATTACCTAAAATTAACATGCATTTACAATTTGATTATCAACCTACACACGTTCTAAAACCATATTCCACAAATTGTTGTTGCAGCGGCGCAAAACATTTTGCTAATAATTGAAACGTTGCCTTTACAAAGACCCAACTGTCATGTCTCGAAAGCAACATTAATTAATTGTAATTTTAATTTTATTAAACCAAACTATTAACTTAAAAACTTAACACACTCCTACCTTTTATTCAGTAAATGTGTTCTTTGTTATGGCTTTATGACTCCTGCTTTTGTTCGTCCTTGCTAACGAGGTAACTTCTTTCTAAAATTATTCCTGAACAACAATTTGATTCCTTATGCCACTTTAAGCAACATAGACGCATTTGTTCCAGGACCTCCAAGCACTTGCTCTCTTGATAGTGATTTTCTTTGGAAGCAAACCAAAATTATATAATTTTTTTTAGTACTCCAATTCACACGTTTCCAAAAAATACTCACCGCTCAAGCAGGCCTGTATTTTACATGCGTTTGCCTTACAAGGATCTTTGCGCTTACTGGACATCAAAGAGGAAAATAATTTAAATATTCAATGTTCATTTATAATTTTTATTTACAATTTTTTATTCTACTGTCGGCTTTTTTGCGGTGCGCCCTGGCAGAGCTGCCAGACATATTTTATTTGATCTGGTATTCGTTTAAGTAAATTGTGATATTTCAGAGGTTTTTGTTAGATTTTCCTGAGTGTTTTAGAGCGCATCTCTTTACAACCTAATCTGTATAAAAATTTATTTGCTGTAAAGATTAAAAAGTGAAATGAAATAACGTTTTCCCATTCTAACATTACATATTCCATATATTTCATATGATTGAAACCGTTACCCACTCGATATAGTTTAACGGAAAATTGTATTCTTAGGAAAATTTCAAAATATTTAAATACATATGTAGACTGAACAGTTTTACACATTGAAATTTAAAAATGCTCCGTATGGCTCTTACGACTTCAACGTAAATAAGTAAGTAATCATCCATTCTCCTGGTTAATGTTTCTTTATATTTTTAATACATATACTTATAAAATTTTTTTCAAAAGTGTTTATAGACTTTTACTACCCTTATACAATATTCGGTTCTTTGGATGATCTCAATATAATTACGATAGTTCGTTAACGTTTTTACGTTTTACATCGCTTAATGTTTCTGTACTAAAACGTTCGTCAATACAACTCTGTTAAAAAATTTGACAGCTGCTTCGGTCGTCATATCAAATAGAGGAAAATCTAAGCCGTGTCAATTTTTCTTGTCTAGAATTTTTAACTACTGAGAAAAACAATATTCTATGTTACAGTTTTTCATATTTTGTACGTTTCAATTTCGATTAAGTGTCGTGGGGGAAATAGTTAGTTTATTTGTTGGATGGAAGTGAACTATTTTCTCAGTAACACAGTATAAACATCAACCCCCTCCATTTAGAATTAGAACAACAAAACCAAAAAAAAAAAAAAATACACAAGCAAAAAGCTGCTGTCGACGCCAACGCCAACGTTGTCATCAGTAACGACAGTATTGAGGAAGTAGTTAACGCAGAAGTTGTGATATTGGCGAAAACTGGCTGTAACGGCAGTAAAGATAAAACAAAGCAAATCAGACACCAATTGGACAACATTGCATATATAAAATAAAAGTAAACTAATAAAACAGTGTTTGTTTTTACAAATAAAATTTACAAAACCACTGAATTCATTGCTGCAGCATGCCGTCAAAGAAGAAGAAATACAATGCGCGTTTTCCGGCGGTGAGTGCTACACTTCATCGAAGTGAATGGAAGTGCGAGTGTGTTGTAAAAGAAAACGCGGTAGCTATGAAACAGTAAATGCTATTGTTTCTGCTAAAGTTTCTGTTTAAAGCGTCGTTTTCGGTTCTCATACGCCCCTTGCGTTTATTCGTACGAAAGTTGCGCGTACAAAACTTTTACCCATACACACTCACACGTACGCTTTCATTTCGCACAGCGGAAATATCTGATAAGATTTGTTTTTGTTTTGCAGGGTCGCATCAAGAAAATAATGCAGAGTGATGAAGACATCGGAAAGGTCGCGCAAGCTGTTCCCGTCATAATCTATATCCTTTTGAAAATGCTAAGCATGTTTTCATAAAAAGAAAATATTTAAATGCTTACGTTACTCTTCGTGAAAAATCTTGAATTTCGATAATTAAGGGATTACATAAATTTCTTATGCTTTTATTTGATTTTCAACGAAAAGTTCTACGTCAGTTTTTCATGCTAAAAAAAAATATAATTTCATAGTTAAAGCAATATAACTCCAAACGCAAGCAACCAAGTGCGAATTATAAATATTATTTATTCGAATTTACATAATTTGATAACACTACTTTATAATATTTCTTAGAATTGCTTATGACACAAACTTCGCTTTAGTGATTTTAATTTATAATATATTACATACATACATATATACACAAAAAATATTTTAATTCGTAGAACGTGACTGGGAATTATATTGTTTTTTTTTTCTAATTTTGCCTATGTACATACATAAATTATCATTATACAATGTGAATTTACTCACATGAACATGTAGCTCAGTGCTAATACATACATATGTATATGCAGTGCATATTTTGTATATACGCTCTAATGTACTATTTTATATTAATATCGTGCAGCCATATTTTCATATCCTGAACAGGGTATATTCAACAAGCTTGTAAAACCATAAAGCAAAATGTCGAAGATCCTATAAAGTATATACATATGTATTTAAATGATCAGATTTGCCGTTTGTCTGGATCGTTTGCTAATTTATCGGACCACTATTAGCATCAAACTCAAATCCCCGTATGGCAACCTTTTATTTCTAATAAGATGACCTCACGAAATTTGGCATAGGTTATGCTCCGAGCCAACGCTATATTATATTTCTATATTCACGTTATTTAACATAATTCAAACCCTCTTTATAATTTCATTAATCAAGGAAATCGAATTTCCTTAACTGGTATATTGTATATTTTAATTTCCTTATATATACCTAGGACATTGGAACTCTTTGTGGAATCGCTTTTGACGAAAACATTAAGAATAACAAATTCGCGAAATGCAAAAACACTTTCAACATCCCACATGAAGCAATGCATCATGTCCGAGCAGCGTTTCGACTTCTTGCGTGAATTGGTGAAGAATGTGCCTGATATTAGTGTAGCAGAAGAGGCAGCCAACTATAACGAAGAGGACGGGCAGAGTTCACCCGATGATGTTTACCCAGATTCGGATACACCATACGATCTGAGCATGCCATCCACATCAGGCGGCCGCAATCAATACCGTACTACGACTCCTGGACAGCCGAAAGTCAATGGCGGACAAACACATTTCCAGTACAAACAACAGCAGCAGCAGCAGCAGCAGCAATACCAATTAACGCCGCATAACGGTAGCACTATTGACACTGCGGCCATTGAAGCAGATTTAAGACAACGCTTACGTCAACGCCTCAATAACACACGGAGTGTAATTGTGCATACGGCATCAGTTGCACAAGCTGCGGCAGCAGCAGCTAGGCCACCACCAGCCTCACCTGCAACAGCAACACCAGCCGCAACGCCAACGCCAGCACGAGGTGCTTATGGCAATTATGTACAGCCCATAAAGTTAATGCGTTCCGAATCGTCACCCGCCAATGCCGCCCAGCATTTGTGGCAAGTATCATCCAATTCGGCTACACAAAAGCAAACGGGCCAGAAGCGTCTACGACATCAGGCGTTATCAGTGCCGTGCAACAACAATAATGACAATTGTACCGGTGCATCGCCAGCCAAGCGGCAAAAGCCCGATTCAATAACACAACAAACACATTCACAAACTGCCATACCCGCGCCCGTTTTCAGCTACGATCTTTGCAATAAGCCCGTTGTAAAGATCGATTACAGCAATTTACCGTTAACGCCTGCCACTTTGGGTGCCAGCGAACAGCCACACACAACACCCAGTATGAGCAATTTGCCGTTGAGCGCGCCCGTGACCAATGCAAACTTCAATTTCAGCGCCGCTGCACCCATTATCAACATTGATTTGTCCAACATTGTGACGAATAGTGGCGGCGGCGGCGACAGTAAATTGCTGAGCGCAGGCAACAAACCACCGGTCCCAGCTGTTGCCACCATAAGCATTGGCGCTCTACCGGTTGAAATGGCCAGTGCTGTGGCCTCACCACCAGCCAGTGGTGTGTGCAGCAACATTGGTGCAGTGGTGAAATCGCCACCTACGTCCAGTACTCCGCCCACAAATCAATTATCTGACTGCAAAATAGACGGCAACGCCGCAGCCGGTGAATCAACATCATCAGCCTCGTCGTCCTGTTGCTCACCATCGTCATCGTCACTGGCATCGACGTCTGCCAACAGCCTACAGGGCGGCGGTAGCAAAAGTATGTTGAAAGCTTCAAGCGAGATAATGGCAAAAATGACTGCAGCCGGTACAAAAACACTTGCTGCAACGTGCAAAAGTTCGAATACACTGCTCGAACTAGACGAAGACTATGACAATATTTGAATTTAATGTTTTAAGTTTTAAATCTTAACATAAACGTTAAGGATTTCTTTCCTCTTTTTTTTAATAAATCAGACTACCAAAATGTGAAGTTGTTATTGTTTATTAGACTGGTATCAAACAAACGCCGTTACTCGGGTCTTTCTCACTTCTCTACAATTAGCTTGACACTCTCTTTCACTAAATTCACAGCGACCATATTCATGAACTGAACGAAGGAGTACAGACTGTTACTTTCGAAAGCCTGTGCTCCTCCACTCTTCATGCGACCGCGATTATTGCCAAATTACAGAGTCGCAACAAAATTCTCAAGTCGCTAGCTGGCAACTTCCGGGGAAAATGTCAAGGAAACTTTGTTTACAACATCAAGGCAATCGGCCGGCTGGTCATAAATCACACTGCACCGATATGTTCGCCTGGATGTAGTGAAACGCAGACAAAGAAGCTTCAGACATGACAAAATGTAGTGAAACGCAGAGAAAGAAACTTTAGACGATTTCAGGATGCCGCTTAATGTCTCCATTTGATCCGCCTGCTGGGAACAACATGAGATCTTTCCTTGACTACGTTGACGACATCGAACAGTATGCCGCCCAGTCTTCGGACGCAACAAACATTAGACGTCCAGCGTGAAATGAGTCCCTGCATGTCTCTAACCACCTCTTTTTATGCCTAGCGGACCCCTTTCGACCAACCAAGTTGAAAAAGCACGTTTCCTGGACCTACCGTTAGATGACTTCGACGACAAACTCCTCGAACCTTGCCAGCCAAGCGGGGATTAGATGAACGCTACAACAGCAACAGGGAAAGCCGGGACCTAGGAATGACTGTAGTGGCAAACAATTGCCTAAGGTCCCCTCTCCTTCCCTGCATATTCATCATATACAAATATCCAGCTTCCTCTTAACTTTCTAAAGTTAAGCCGTCAAAGCCAATAATTTGAAATTCTTTGTTTGAGCTGTTGTTGTTGTTGCACCCCCTTAAATAATTTGGAGTAATACAGCCCAGTTTGTTTTAACCGTTATTTAGTGCCCGTTAGGGGGGTTAGGTTCAGAGAAGTTGTCATCGAGATCATCCAACAGTAGGCCCAGAAAACGTTTCGTTTCGTCGGTGTCGGACCTTAGGGTGAGGGCATCTAACACCCTTCTGTCTATGGTCCGACCGCGGGTTAGCTGGCCATACAAAGACTAGAATAGAGTTTGATAAGTCAGAGTCGATTCTGTATAAGTAGGAGTTTAACATGCTACAATATCTAGAACGAAGCTTCGCAAGGGTCACTCTCGATTCTCGCGCCAACTCGAGCTATTCATCTACAATGGGTGGTGGTTTGACTCCAAATACGTCATTCACTGAGAGGAAGTCGGTGTAAGTGTTTATAGCTCCACAATGAATGGCAGTCAGTGCTTGTCTGAAGTTAATTGCATGAGAAGTCTGGTCAGAGTCTGAATGTCTTATATCGTCGATGTAGTTGAAGAAGGACCTCTTGATGCTCCTAAAAGACCGTTCCGTTCCAATGACAGCAGGTATGATTTCCGCACCTCAGCAGAAACTGTCCGGAGAGTAGTTCATTAGGCACCTTAACTGTGAGCATGCTTTTAGTCGGATAAAAATCCGCTTACATAGACCAGATTGTCATGACATCTGTCTTTAGCTACATTTAAAACCGTTATGTGCCCTTAATTTCAAAACACCGCTGTTTGCAATATATATATAAAAAGATTTTATTTAACTTTTCAAAAATATAATTTGATTTTTTTCCTTTCGTTATCTTGTGGTTTTCTCTCTTTTTATACTAAAAATAAATATTGTTGCAAATTTCAAAAAAAAAAATAAGTGTGTCTGCACATGTAGTCGATATCATTGTAATGTGATTGTATTGGGTGTAGTTTTTTTTATTGAAGACGTAGTAGTTGAGTTTACAAAATGGACAAGAGAGTGTGATTGTTATGCTTTTATGGACTACACCAAATTTCCGGACTGTACTCGAATAGCAACGAATTGCAGCGTAGTAAATAATAATGTTTTTTCTTTTTTTTTTTGTAATATTTAACAATTTCTTTCACAGTGTTTCATGATAGTGTATATATTATTGTTTAAAAACAAACATATGTAAGTATGTATGTATGTATGTATGACAAAATAGTGTACATTCTTTAAAAATCTTCCTTACTACACGTTACACTTGTTCGCGTTCGTATTATTATCTCGTTTTTGTTTTAATTTCTTAAGATCAGCTCGTTTAGTTTAAAAAATGGAATAACAAAGTAGTGTTTTTTCTTAATATTTCTTTTTTTTTTTTGCATTTTTGTTGTTTCTCACGGTTCGGTGTCGTTTTTGTACTTTTTGCCGCAGTATTCTTAATGAGTATGAGTTTTTTTTTTCATTTTTCATGTTTGTACGCATACATAAATTGCGGTGTGTGTGTGTGTATGAGTGTGTGCAGTAATGTTTTTGTGCATTCCATTCACAGTTATGAGCATGAAATCATGTTATGCACATTGCTGCCGCAACAAACAAACGTCCAGTCACACACCAACTCATGAAATTTCTAACAAATCATTCTTATCATTAAAAACAGCCCATCCACACATCCATACAATCGGTCGTCAGTCGTCTGTCGCGCACGCGCACGCGCTGTAACGCGCCAATATTCATTCGTTTTCAGGCACTTTCCATTGCAACTGCTTGCCACGATCGTAAAGCGTCTTTAGTGCGTTGGTGAACTTCTGCTCCGCCATCAATTTCAGGTAATGTTTGTACAGTTGCAATGTGGTGCGCGCATCCTCGACGGAGTCGTGGGTTTCGGATTGAATTTTGGTACCTTGAAACAGGGAAAGATAAATTGTATATAAATGATTTTTTGAAAATATATATGTATGTATGTGAAAGCATACAGTGATACAAATAATGCCTTAAAAGGCAATTGAATTAACTTTTAAATAATTTTTTTATTTTGTTAACCCAAAAATTTAAAAATTTTGATTAAAAATAATTTACAAATTTCGAGTCCCAAAAACTGCCTTGAAAAATTAAAATTTTAATACCAAATACCGAATTGAAAAATTAAAATAAATAAAAATAAAAATAAATTTTAAACTGAAAACTAAAAATTTAAATTTTAATCCTTAAAACTGTATTAAAAATTAAAAACCTTAAAACTTTATTAAAAATTAAAAATAAGAAGCTTAATCCCAAAATTGAAAATTTTAATAGCAAAATCGGTTAGAAAAATTAAAAAATACATTTTATGCACAAAAATGGAATTAAAAAATGTGATTTTTAACTCTAAAAACCGTATTGAAAAATTAAAAATTCGAATCTTAATACCAAAATCTATATTGAAAAATTAGAAATGAAAAAGTTGATCAAAATTAACAACGGATTGAAAAATGAGAATATTAATCCCAAAACCGGGATTGAAAAATGAAAAAAAAATTTTAATCCAAATATCGATTTAAAACTAAAAATTAAAATTTTAAACTAATGAAAAATGTGAATTTTAACCCTAAAACCCGTATTGAAAAACTAAAAATGAGAATATTAATCCCAAAACCGGGATTGAAAAATTAAAAATAAATTTGTAATCCAAATATCGATTTAAAACTAAAAATTAAAATTTTAAACTAATGAAAAATGTGAATTTTAGGGTTAAAACCCGTATTGAAAAACTAAAAATGAGAATCTTAATTCCTTAACCGTATTAAAAAATTATAAATGAAGATTTTAATCTAAAATAAACGAATTAAAAAAGAAAAATTCTAATCCCAAAACTCAAATTGAAAATAAAAAATAAATTTTAAATCCAAGCATCGGATTAAAAATTAAAATTTTAAAACTAAAAACCGCGTTGAAAATTTAAAAATGACAACTTTAATCCCAAAAAACGAATTAAAATATATGAAACTCTAAAAACCGTATTGAAAAATTAGAAATAAAAATTTTAATTTAAAATGACAACGAATAAAATTTTTAATATCGCATAGAAAAATTAAAAATAACTTTTTACATCCAAATAATACTAAAAATCGCGTTGAAAAATTAAAAATCACAACTTTAATTCCATAAATCGGATTGAAAAATTAAAAATATAAATTTTAATCCGAAGACCTTATTGAAAAATGTGAATCCAATTTTTTTATTTACACACTTTTAAATTTAAAAAATATGTTATCAATTTTTAATTAATATAAATTTTTAATTTCCATTTTTAAATCTGTAGATTTCGAATTAAAAATTAATTTCCACTTTTTAATTTAAATCTCATTTTTAATTCCAAAATTAAAAATTTAATTAATTAATTTTTTAAATTATTTTTTTAATTCAGGATTAATTAAATTTCCGTTTTTTTTTATTTCGAATATGCAACTGAAAATTTAATTTTAATTGATTAAATTTGCAATTTTAGAATTAAGAATTAAATTTTTAATTATACAATTTTATCAATTAAAATTTAAAAATTTTTCCAATTATTAATTAAGTTTAAAATTTTTTTTCTTATCATAAAATTCTTAAATCTGTAGATTTGGGATTAAAAATTATATTTCCATTTTTTAATTCTGATTTTGCAATTGAAAATTAAATTTTAATGAATTACAATTTTTAATTTAAATCTCAATTCTAATTTCAAAATTAAAATTCAATCAATTCATTTTTTTAATTAAATTTTTTTAATTTTTAAATGTATATTTTGGAGTATTGAAATTTCCGTTTTTTAATTCTGAATATGCAATAGAAAATTAAATTTGTATTAATTAAATTTGCAATTTTAGAATTAAGAATTAAATTTTCAATTATCGAATTTCCAATTTCGGCATTATAAATTTCTAATTTTTGAATCAAAATTTTATTTTTAATTAGTAATTGCAAAATATATATTTATAATGCCGAAATTGGAAATTCGATAATTGAAAATTTAATTCTTAATTCTAAAATTGCAAATTTAATTAATTAATTGGTTTTAATTAAATTTTCTATTTTTAATTTTAACGTCACTTTTAAATACAAATCGGCAATTTAATCAATTATAAATAATTTTTTTATTTTAAATTATCATTAATTATGTTCTCAATTTTTTTTTAATTAAAAAAATTAAGAAATCCTTAAATCTGTAGATTTTGGATCAAAAATTAAATTTCTATTTTTTAATTCTGATTTTGCAATTGAAAATTAAGTTTTACAATTAATTAGATTTCATTTTTAATTTAAAAATCTAAATTCTTTGTTAATTTTAATTAAATAATATTCTATAAATTTTTAAATGTACATATATTCAGGGTTAATAAAATTTCCGTTTTCAATTAAATTTTTTTATTGCAATTTGGGACTAAAAACTACATTTCCATTTTTAATTCTGATTTCGCAATTAAATTTGAGTTAATTATATTGCCAATTTTTTAATTAATACTTGAAATTTAATTCTTAATTGCAAAATTAAAATCGACATTTTTTAAATAATTAAATTTTTAATTTTAATGTCATTTTTAAATCCAAAACAGAAATTTAATTAACGAAAATTTAAAATTTTTCGGATTAGTGAAATTTAAAAATTTTTTATTTAGTGAAAATTTCTAATTTTTCGAAATTATTTTTAATTAAATTTCCAATTTCTTAAATTAAATTTAATTGTTAATTTCAAATTAATAAAATTTCCAATTTTTCACTGTTCGGTTTTAAATTGGAAATTTAGTTATAGAAAATTCAATTTTTAATTATTAATTCCAAATTATTATTTTAATTATAAAATTTGTTAATTAATTAAAATTATAATATATTTAAAATTATCATTAATAAAATTCCCAATTTTTCACGGTTCAGTTTTAAATTTGGAAATTTAAGTTTTAATTCCAAAGTTGGATTTAATTAATTATAATTAATTTTAATTAATTGTTTTTATAATTAATTTGTTTTTTTTTCATTTCATTTTGAAAACCACACAATATACATATGTATGTATGTATGTAAGTGTGCTTACCCAAAAAGTGCCAGGCGAGAAATCTCAGCGATACCATGCGATGATGTGGGAGATGGAAAAGATGCACAGTGTCGATAATTTGCTCTGACGGCACATAAATATTTATAACTCTGAAAAAAACACCAAAAGAATATAATTAATTTTTTGTAATATTTCGCCCAATTTCGAACTGCTAATGCAAGGTTAACTGCTACATCACAGGGCACCCTGAGTAAACACTTTTTAAAAGTATTATACTCAAACGAAATCTGCATCGTTGCACCAAAATTAACCCTTTAAAGGTAAACAGCATACTTTTGTGAGTTTATAACAACAAATCAATAATATATAGAGACATATAACATAGCACACGTTATGCCACACGAGCTCGAATAGACAACTTGTTGATATGCGCACACAAAGCGTACATTATGCACCAACCAATCGGTCGTGCGCGCGCATGTGCCACAATTCACATATTTTTCAACTATGCACCGAAATAATGTTAGTTTTTTTTAAGCAAATGTACGTGAGTAAATATTTTTTATAAAAAAAAATTATAAAATTCAAAAAATAGACGAATTTAAGCAAACCAGCATATGTGCACACCTGAAATCATTCTTCAATCCGTGTCCCACAAAAATAACACCAATATCCACTAAATATTTCAACTTTTGATATGAGTTTTTGAGCGCCGTCAGTCGTTTGCTGCTGAAGTTCGCATCCAAATCGCCCGGTTTGATGCCCGAAAATTGCGTCAGATAATCGACAACCTTCTCCTGCGTTGATATGTAATCGTCCATGAAGGGTACACCCTCATCGGGACCTTGACTGGTGGCAACAACAAAAGATATGCAAAAAGTATATACAAAACATACATACATATATAATAATCTTGGTATCAATTTGAACACAACTAGCAACAAAATGAAATCAAATACGAAAAATACTAAAATCTCATTATTAACTAAGGAAATCAAACAAACAAAATGGAAATTAGTGTAAAGAAAAACTGAAAAATCAAAAAACATAAAATATTGTTGCGGCAATTTTGAAGCTGCTATGGCATAACGCATAGTTGGTGGGTATTTGGGATTGATTTGAGCCAATTGTAAGCTTTGCAACTTCACTTCTTTTACTTCCGGAATGCCCGCACACACCAACTACATGCCAGCAACTTCAACATTTGCTTTGCACGTGCGGTTGTTTTTTAACATATATTTTATGGGTTTTTTGAGACGACAGCGCTGCTTATCCGCTTACCCGCGTATGCATGAAATACGCGCCACACTCATGTGACATGGTTTTATGGTTGCTGTTTTGCCATCCGGACGTATTTCGTTCTCTTCGGGATTCAATGTGACAAATTCAGCATCCATAGCGACCAAATCACCTGCCTGTGGCATTTCATTCGCTTGCAATGGCTTAAATATAACATCGCCCATGCTGCTTGGCGCTGACGCTGGCGCTAGCTGTACAGGATTTGTTATATCCTGCAATAAGGGGGTAATTATATATAATAAAAAATTGTAATTGAAATTCGCTCTCTCTTTTCTCTGCTTTGGCAAATACTAACAAAACAACAACGAAAAAAAAATAAGTTTATGGATATGTTCTCATCTCATGTGGAATATGAAAAGAAAAATAAAACAGGCAAGAGACACTTAGTTTACTTGTATGAATGGGTTATGTTGGGGTAATTCCGCTTCCGTGCTGTTCGTTGGCATATCACCTTTGGCGGCTGCAGTTGCAGCAGACGACATAGCCGACGTATCCATATTTATGCTGCTGTAGAAGAGTACGCACGGCACTTTCCAGTCCAGTGTGAACCAGACGGACTCCTGTATCGAAACGGGTGAAATGCTGTTGTGAAAAAATACAAAAACAAAAATTATTAACTGTTCAAATGTAGCAAATGGTGTATGCCACAAGTAGTGCCGTTATTCACTTGCCTGAAATCATTAAAAATGTACCACTGTTGTTGCTCTTCACCACTGCTGCCGCTAGACGCCAATTTTTGTATATGATATTTTTTACTTACGTTAATCAGCGAGACCAAGTTCTTCTGGGTGCCATCGTCAATTTGACAGACCACAGCATGCAGCGCATATTCACGGTACGATTCGCTGGTACTCGCTGCAACAAGAAGAAATTGTAAGAAAAAGCGAAACAATAGAAAAAGTTTATAAATTCTGCAGCTACAACAACAACAAAAAGATATAGAAAAGTCCGTTCCCTCGACAGTCGGGTCTAAGTAACCGGAACGGACTCGGATTTTTAACCGGCCAAGGACTATCAACTCGTGAGAGAGGGGTTAGCGGGATTCATTGGATATGCAAAGAGACAGTTGGAGTCATGCGGAAATCATTGCACATATATCTGGTATATCGGGGTCTATTCTGGATAAGTAGGAGTTTAAGCTACTACAGTATCCAGAACGAAGTTGCGGATGGGTCACTCTATATTCTCGGGGCAACTCGAGCGCTTCGCTTGCCATGGGTGATTTCGACTCCAAGTACGCCTTTTACTGAGAGGGAGTAGGTGAAGTTGATGTGGGTTGCACTGTGAATGGGCGTGACAGTCCACTTACAGTCTGTACGTGTCGAAAGTATGTTACGTCCCAAGTCTGATCGGCGCTGTCGTCAATGAAAGATCAAGGAAAGACCTCTTGATGTTCCTAGAAGGCGTCTCTGCTTTAAGCAGAAACTGTTTGGAGATAAGTTTATTATGTTCTTTACGCGGAATCATGAGGACTTCACTGTGTAAATGTTCAACCGGAGAGATCAAGAGACATCCTATAATCGTTCAGAGTGCAGTTGTTGGTGTTGCAAAGAGTACTTAATCGCCGTTAGGATGATAAGGATTAGCTAGGTTATCGTAGACGTCATCCCACGGTAGGCCCAAGAAACGTGCTGTTTCGACGTGGTCGGATCACAGGGAGAGGGGTCAGATGAGTAGGGTTAGTGGGACATGCAAAGGGATGCAGTATTTTGACACGTCTAAAGCTTCTTCAAAGGCTAGGGCATGTGAATCACTTACAATTTGCAAATCGTTTCCTTGCGCTCTCTATGCTCGTTTCATGAATGCTTCTGCGATTCTCCTTATTATCAGCGTAATTGTGCTATAAATAAGTAAGATATTCGCTATAATGCTTAGATGCTTTCAGTTGACATTTTTGTATTTACCTCCTCTGTTTTTGTATTACTGTGCTCGGTTTGCACACTAAGTTCACCCTGTTCGCTGATGGACATTGAAAAGCTCAAGGGAAACCATGAATTCTGACGCCCATTCGGCGATGTGTTGGTTTGGAAGGATGCGTTGTTGGAAGCGGGTGATTTCCTATTCATTCCACGTTGAAATGGAAAGATTTTATTTAAATTTTGAGCAAGCTAGACGACAACTCACCTATCGGGATGTACAAAATGACAGTCGCTGCGCGAACAGTTGAGACCATAACGACAGGGCTTACTTGTATTCAATATTGCTGGACTTTCGGATGGTGTGTGTAAATTGCGATTCAATTGTCTACGCAGGAATCCCAAATCTTTTTCATTGCTTAAACCACAATTGATTGCCAGTATTTGTGGAAGACAAGTAACCTGTAAATTAGTTATTTTTATAACTGTTTTTAATGTTCGCTTTGATGTATTTGCACATAATTAACGCACCTTAACACTTTGCTTCGTGGGTGAGAATTTTTTGCAATTTTCACAAAATGCTTGTATATGCTTTTCCGTACTAAGCGAGGCTTTTAGAATGGAACCAAAATGAAACTGCTCGCCTTCCTTTACTTGCAGCGGATAAGTCAGATTACACGCTAATAAAATGTTCTGTTTAGTTTTCTAGAAAAAAATAAGTATAAATATAAAAATTTTAATATAAATTTCAAACTTTAAAATAACACAGTCAATTACCTCATCATTACATTTCAGACAACGATTAATGCAATCTTGTCTTGTGCCAAAGAGTCGGCTAACTTCCGAATCTTCGTTGATTTTACTTCGTTCGCGGTCATCGTCTGTTAAATATTTTTCCGATTAATAATGTAAGTATTCTTCTATTAATGGGTTTAACTTACTTTCTTTCATATCAATTGTTTGAAATATTTCGCCTGCTTTGTGGTTAATCTCCAGCGGAGGTTTGTCATTGCCAGCCGAATTTTCATCTGCAAAGAATTATTTATGAATTTAGATTGAAAAATACAGTAGAAAATGGAATATGAAAAAAATTCACTGCAAATGATAATTTTTTATAAAATGTTTTAAATATAAAATAAAATAGCAAAAATAGCAACAAATATTCAAAAATGAAATATTTAAAAAAAAATTTAAATTTTATACTGAAAATTTATAAAAAATAATTAAACAAAAAAAATTGTGTAAAAATATAAATAAAAAAAATTTGTACAATAAAATATAATAATATTCAAATTGAAAAATTGGATAAAGCGTTTTACAAAAATAAAAGTATGTATGTTTAAATAAATATAAATATTCAAAAAAAAGAAAATATATATGAAAAGAAAAAAATTAAATTTGAGATATAAAATGAATTTAAAAAATACAAAATGAACTAGGAAAATATAAAAAAATTAAAAACATATTTTTAAAACCAAAATCAAATTTAGAATATTATTAAAAAAACACAAAAACTAATAATAATAGTTTAAAACAAGAAACAAAAAATTTGGGATTTTTTAGAAAAAAAATTATGTATAATAAATAAAAAACGATTGATTAAAATAAACAAAAAAATATTTAATTAAAGTTAAAAACTTAAAAAAAATATAATTATATAATTATAAACAATAAAAAAGAAAAATGTAAATTTAAGATATAAAAAAAATTAAAAAAATATATATGTAAATGAATAAAAAAAGTATTTTGAAAAATAAAAACAAAGATAGAATTTTAACAATAACAATAATAATAATCAAATTGAATATCGAAAACAAAATAATTGAAGAAACGTTTTACAAAAATAAAATAATGTTTAAGTACATAAAAAAATACTAAAATTAGAAAAAAAATATATAAAAAAAATATAAAAGAAAAACAATTATGTTTAAATAAATATAAATATTCAAAAAAAAGAAAATATATATGAAAAGAAAAAAATTAAATTTGAGATATAAAATGAATTTAAAAAATACAAAATGAACTAGGAAAATATAAAAAAATTAAAAACATATTTTTAAAACCAAAATCAAATTTAGAATATTATTAAAAAATAGTACAAAAACTAATAATAATAATATTAAAATAAAAATTGGGATTAAATTTTTTAGAAAAAAATATTAAAAAAATAAGAAAAATCTATTATACAAAACAAATATACATATACATACATACATATGTATGTATGTATGTACATATGTGCATAAAAATATTAAAATTTAAAAACGAAAAATTAAATGCTAATTATTTAAAACTAAAAAAATGTAATTTAATTAAAATTATTCAAAAAAGAAAAACATATAAAAAGAAAAATTAAAATAATTAAATTTAGGTTTAAGAGTCAACATACAAAAAAGATTATATAATTAAAATAAAAAAAAAATAAAATATATAAACAATAATATAAACGAGTTTAACAATAATATTAAAAATAAAAATTGTTCAAAAACAAAAAATAATATTACTAAAATTAAAAACAAAAATTTGGATTAAAATTTTTAGAGAAAAAATTATTTGTAAATAAATAAATAAAATTCCTATTGCAGTTTTAAATAATTTAAAATATTTGAAATCTAAAAAGAGAGAAGAAAAAAATATAATAGTAAAAATAAAAATGTATATGCGAATAAAATAAGTGAATGAAAAAAAATTAAAAAAGTAAATAATTAATAAAAATTAAAAAAGTAAATAATTATAAACAAATTATATATTTTGTTCATAAAATTAAAAATATTTAAAAAATAAAGAAGAAGTTTGTTAAAATAAAAACGAAAATTCAAACTTAAATTATAAAAAAATAAAATATTTACAAAAAATTAAAACAAAATTAGAATTTTATCAAAATTGTAAGAAATAGTAATAATAGTATTAAAATATAATAAAAAAAAAACAAAACATATTGAAAAACAAATAAAAATATGTTTAAATTAAGTTTAAACAAATAAAAACTATGCTATTGCATCCTCAAAAGCATAAATAAATTAAAATTATTGTAACCTTATGTAAGAAACAAAAACAGAGAGGAGGAAAGAAAAATAAAAAATACAAAAAAATATTAAAATCGAATAAAACCAAAAATTAAAAATTTAGGAAATAAATTAATTAAAAAACAAATAAAACCAAAAGCAATTAAAACATGCAAAAAAAATAAAAATATACAAAATAAATTATTTGAAAATTAATTAAAATTAAAAAATTATAAATTAATTAAAATTAAATGTAATACTAAGTTACAATTAAATAATAATTCAACTTCTAAAAAAAATATCGTCAATAAAAAATACCTATTATATCTTCAAAAGTTAGTTTTAAAATAATTGCAATCTTAAACTATAATTAAAAATATAAAAATAAAATAAATGAACGGTATAAAATACCAAAAAAAATATTACAATTAAAAAAAATTTATAAAAATAAATGAAATTAAAAAATTGTTAATTAATTCAAATTAAAAATAATAATAAAATAAAATATTTTCTATTATAATAAATGAAATAAAAATTAATATAAAATTAAATTATTTTTATAATTTACAATAAAATAATTATTATTTAATTCAATTTGTTAAAAAAAGAACGATCGTCAAAAAAATATTATGTCCTCAAAAGGATATTATTTTTAAAATAATTGAAATCTTACGTGCAGATAAAAACAAAATATTTCTAAAAAGGACATATAAAAAAAAATCATACTCGTACGCAAAATTATCAAACATTTGAGGGTTATTTCCATTTTGATGAGGACTTTAAGAAATTAATAGTAAAAGAAAGGGAACTGAGAAACAAATTCTTCTTGTCAACCACTGAAGAAATTTGCCAAAAAGACTCGCACCACAAAATACATAAATACCTTCAAATTAAAACTGCTGATTTTTTTGTAAATACGAACTCTACAGTAACCGAGTCTTCGAACATTTTCGAATTGAAAACATATTTAAAGCTACCTTAATATCATAAGTAATCTTCTAGTGAAATGTTAATATAAATGTGAACTATACCAGAACTACTTGTGCTTGTTCCGCTATTCAAGCGGCTTTTCTTCTCCGAGTCCACCATTTCGTAATGCATCTGATGGAGAATAAAACGGTTCCAATTCTGTAAATTAAAATCAGTATAGTTGAGCGATTTATGTTATATTTTGTATTAAGGCAAAAAGGGCTTACCTGTATAAGACTTATTAAATTAACATTGGACGAACGATCGGACAGTATAAGGCCCAGTGCTGATGCTTCAGGCACTGTGCGAAATGAACGTAGAAAATTGCTGGCTTGACATGGAGAGGCAGCTGCGAAAGGAATGACACAAAATTATACTTAAAAAAAAAATAGTTTATGAATGACGCATATTTATAATATTTACCCGAGCTTTTATCCAACATATTAAAAAGAAAACCGAGTTCACAGGACAAACAAAACTCCTTTTTGCAAGAATGTTCAATTAACTTTTGACGTAGTGGTTCAATAAAATATAAAATCTGAAATATATGTAAATAAGCAGTGTTAAAGCGACTGTGTTCAACGCATGCGTAGATGTTAGTATTTACCTGTAGCATGGAATTACAATAGGAATTTGGTAAGGTAGCCTCCAGACCAGCAAAGCATGTCTGATTGTGCTGTTCAAAATCGAAATCTTGCGTACCCAACTTGGAATATTTCAGTTCCACTTTGCGATAACGTCGCGGTATGATCTTAACACCACTCTCCGTCGTTTTTGTCGAACTGTTCATGCCATTACTGTTTGTAGCCAAACTATTTGGTGTGTCCAATACGTATGGAATTTGATTGCGCCGTACAGTACGTGGATTTGGTGAATAACCGATGGGGCCTTGCATTTTCATACTATTCAGCACATCTGCCTCAATCGGTTTTGGGCGTCGATATTGGTAACGCAACAATTCGGTTGGCCAATCGGAAAACCAATGTGTGCCGGTCACCAAATGTGGCAGGACGATCGATGACAACGGAAATGTGGTGTCTGTGATGGGTACGAAAGGCAACTGCGGCACTGGATCAGCGAACTCTGTATTCCGTGAGAAGGCATTAAATTGTGGTTGCGGTGTATTGACGGCAGCGATAACGCTTATATGCCCCGATTGTGCGCCAAAGGCCATGGCCTGCGATGAGGAGCACACATCGAAACTCAAACACTGACTGCCAGTTGTATTTATTTGATACATTGATACACGTGGTTCGCTCAATTCAACCGTATCTACCAACTGTATTTGCCCATAACTGGAGACCACAGCCAAACGTGAAGTTTGTGATGGTAGAAATTTCAATAGCTGTGGATCAATTAGAACTTGTATTGGCGATATTGAACGCAACATACGTAGATCATACACCATTAGGAAACGATCGGCGGCCAAGGTGCCTTGTCTGCCGCTATAACCACATGAGATAAGATAATTGCCCTGCACATCGAAATCAGATAAGCTGCCAGTATGAGTTTTGATGGTGTGCTCAACATGTAGTGTATTCAAATCTCGTAATGTCACCATGCCAAAGGGATCACCAGCGAACAAAAAACGTGAATTTTTACGCAGAACTGTGCAACCTGTTGAACCGACGTGCTCCTGAAAAACATAAACGAATTATTATTTATATCATGAAAACATAAAACCTTACTTGAACAACTCTAGTCAGTTCTTACCACTTTCGTTTCTTTCAATGTACGCAAATCGAATTCGATCATTTCATCTTGCAGACCAGCCATGACCAGACGATGTGGTGTCAGCAATTGCATACATACCATTTCCGACATGCTCTTCGAACGATGTGTGAATTTCGGTATGCCACGACGTATTTGATGTCGCAACGATGTTTGGGTTAATACCAGAATACCCGCATCTATGGTTATAATTTGACGTACTATATCGCTGGCATGCACTTGAAAAGAAGTGTACTTTTGCAATGTGCCGCTGTAGTATGATGTGACGTGGCCCTATATGAAGCAAAAAAACATTTAGAAATGTTGTTGAACGAAATTTGTACAGCATTATATTGTTTACCCCTTGATTACCCATCCAGAGCAATTCTTCATAATCGTCAAATGCTAGAGCTGATACACCGAAATTTTCGCCGCCATCTGCCAGTATGGGAACCAGTTCCATGTAGCCTGGGTCCCCGGAGCTAATATTGAAACCATTAAAATTTGGCGAAAAGTGACCCGTGGCGCGTTGGCCGCCGCCATCGTAGACATCTACGTAAGAGCAAGAACAATAACGTATATAAAATCAGACGCGATTGGAGTAGCGTTATATGAAAAAGCGGTGAAAGCTGCTTCATTTTCACAACAACAAATCAATTGTATATTTTTCAGCCAACACTTACTTAAAATGTCCTCTGGCGGTTCAGCGCCACAATAAACATAATCCATAAATTTTCTAACTCACGCAAAAACACTGTTGAATACAAGTTGTGTACCCACTCTAAACGTTCTTATATGTATATCAGCGGTATTATTAGTAGAAATTTCTTAAATTTAAAGTGAATTTGTAAAAATAAAAAGTTGCCCGTCTTTTGTTGCATCCGTGAACCCGAAACCAGAGAATTATTAAGCCTACGTTCTCTGCCGAAACTTTCTCAACAAATTTTCTTTGATTTCCCTTTTTTACTGTCTTTCGAATTGGGTTCATTGTTTTTCCAAATATACTAGTGCTGCCACACCAAAGCATACAAATTTTGGTTGTTCCTAACAGTTTGATTGCCAACATTTCGATAAACTTCTGATGTTTTTGTTTATAGCAAACACGTCTTATATTCTGCAACAACTAGAATAAATATAAATTAATCATAAAATATATTTATAAATTAATCATTTTATAGATATTACAAAAACCTTGCATGGTAACAGGATCAAAATAACGCTATTACGTGCTTACGTACGCACTCTTTTAGCTTTATTTTTTTTTAGATATGGCAAGGTTATGAGTCATATGCAGAAGAAATAAAAACAAATTGAAGAAATAAATCGAAAAGCACTTACATATATTTTTGTTCTTTCTAATTTTTTGTTGTCATCGAAAGTGAAACGTAAAATTAATTTATTATTGTTGAAAATTAGTAAACTTTGGATTTAGCGTATCAAATTTAGTATATAAAATTTCAATCACTAATGCCAGTTAAGGTATTCCAAAATATGTCGCTGAAAGAAGAAGTCAATCCTGGACAGGGGGAGCAGAATCCAGTTATAATTACCGGTACAACTGCACAAACTGAAACAAATGCTGATGTCAGTGATGCTGCGCAGGAACCGCAAGTAACCAGAGAACTGACACAGACAGATCGCATAAATAAGCATTTGCTGAAATCATTTCTCGACCGCATAAATACTAGTGGCATCATGGAACAGTTTTCAACGAATACTTCACAAACAACAACAG
Organism: Bactrocera tryoni; assembly: GCF_016617805.1. NCBI lineage: Eukaryota > Metazoa > Arthropoda > Insecta > Diptera > Tephritidae > Bactrocera > Bactrocera tryoni. The sequence goes on along the minus strand of NC_052501.1, from coordinate 69,419,309 downwards.
CTCAAAACGATCATGATGACTTTGAAGAACAATTATTCATTGGTACCCAAATTATGTAGTTTGTCGGCATGTTTTCCATATTTAAGTTGGTTTCCATTAATGTAAAAAATGCAAATGTGTATTTGATAAATAAATTGTGTATGTGCAATTTTGCAACATGTGGTTTATTATCTTATACTTTTAAATTGTTTTCATAATATATATAAACAATTGATTTGGTAAGCTCTTGAGCATAACTTATTTGTAAAAACAGCAAACAGTGAAAAGTATTAATGTGATATTAAATTAGGATGAACTTAGGAACTACACATAAAAAAAGTTATGTAAATATATTTAAACGTAAGTGTAGGATAAGTTCCAGTACATTTGACGTTGCTCCAGCATTATTCTAATTATTATTTGTATTCTAACACAATATTTGATTGGTAGGCTTAAATACTAAATTTTTTGGTATTTATATGCGCCGCCTCTTATTGCTCTGCACTGGCGGTGGTGTTGTGGATGGACTACTATTAGATTCTAAAGACAGTGAACCACGCGTGCGTTTTGGTGCACGTTTCGGCATATCAGTCAGCTTTGCTGCAATCTTTTTGTCCATCTCCTTTGTATTGTGACTACTGGCATTAGCTTTGTGTGCTGAAGTTTTATCTGCATAACAAATATGAAGCAAAAAACATTGTTTTTAGACACAATAATTTTACAAACGTATGTGTGTAAATACAAATAATACCTGAACTAGCGCTCTTTGTTGTATTATCAGTAGCAACAGCAATAATAGAGGGCGGACCACCACTAGAATCCACACTACTAAGCCGCTGTTTCTCTTCGCTCTCAGCACGTTTTTTTGACAGCAATGCTGAGAACTCGGTCTCCGGCAGTGAAAATTCCCTTTCTTCATTAGGAAATGGCAGCGGTTCCAATTCATCTAATACATCCAAATTGTACATAGTACGTAAGTGTGCCCATATTGCTTCGGCTGGTACATCACGTTGTAAATTTTTCGACAAGCGATCAGCAATACAAGCCATATAGAAATGCTTATTTATACCGACTGGCTTCAAACCTTCCAATGCGAAAAACAATTGGATTTCCTCTTCGGCCGACCATTCGATTTGTTCACTATCGCTGGGAGGCACCACAGCTAACGATGCCTTTTCCCGCGAAACCGTCATATTGGAAAAATTTCTTCAAGAATTTCACAATATTTCACACAAACACGTTTTTAATTATATTGATCAATGGTCTTGTAGTAGACGAATAGATGCCGGCCGAGTTGACAAAACTTGTGCAATTCTCACGCAAACTCGTGTTTTTCTTCTGTTTGTCACCAAAAAAAATGTGCACAAAAGCGCAGAGTCGCATACAGCTGTTTTGCGTGCAATGTATGTTGATTTGCAGCAAACTCTTTGTTTACAGTGCTAGTCAAATGTTCTTACGCAACCTTTTAAAAAATTGTTGAATAATTGCTTATACGTTTGAACGCTGCTCTGTTTAAAAAAAAATTAACTGCAAGTGCATGAGAAGCATTTAAAGATTTTTATTTTAAATTTTTATTGTTACTACAGCATAAAATTGAAAGTTATGTTGATGAAATTTTAGCACTAGTTGCAGGAAAGTGTATTTGTTTGTAAGCAGCCTAATGAAACCTGAAGCAAATTGATGAGATTTATTAACATAAAACTGCATTATGTTAACCATAAACTGTTATTTAGACAGCTGCGCAGAGAATTTGTTGTTACTATATATTTTTCTGTTGCTGTACGCCGTGTGTACGCCTGTGTTTGTACTGTTTGGAAAATGTGCACAAAAACAAGCAGGCACTAAAAGTAAGGAGCAAAACAAAAACAAGGAAAAATCTTATGTAAATATGTGTGCATGTGTGAGGTGCATGAGTTGCCATCAACTGCGCAGCTGTCGCATTTGGCTCACCCCGCTCATTGCCACACACCGATTAATTGAACATTTCGCGACACCAATTCTCATCCGTGCTGTCGCATAGACAAAGGACACGAACAGATGATACCAAATCGTTGCGTTTTGGATAACTGCCGAATGCGCTGAGTGCAGTTGAGTATTGACTTTTTCCCGTGTCGGACGCATTGAGACAGTGAAGCGCATCAAACAGCGGCGTTACAAAAAAAAAAAAATTCAGCAGTTACACAAGAGTCCTTCTGGTTGGATATAAAAATCGTAGAGAATTTATCAATATCGTTTTTTTATACACCATATTGCATGTTTTGCATAATTGCTACAAGAAAATAAATAATAAAACTAGAGAGCATTGCAAAAAATCAATGATTACAGGCTTTTTGCCGTTTGTGGCAAACATTTGAAGCAATTTTTAAAAGAGCATTGCACAATACAATTAACTACAAGCAGCGCTGGGAAAAAGCAAAGTCGCATGTAATTCCACGCATTCAACGGAAGAACTTTGCAAACTATTTGTATACTTAGGGCAAAATATTCAAGCTAGTAATAGAAATTGATGCCTACTTAACACGGTAAAAGCAAATTAATTCCATAAGGTGCCGCGCGTGGAGTGCGGCAGAAGGGAAAATATCGATTTGTAACATAAAACATATATGTACGTTTGGCAGCTAGCAGCAACAAAGCACAGGACAGCTATACGGCAAGCGCGGATCGGGAACTAACAGCAAAGCCTTGCTACGAGTTGTCACGAAAGGACTAAGCTAAACGGTGAAGTGAACTGGAACGACAAGCAATTGCAAAAACAAACAAGCAAACACAGTGAACTTTAGTGCAACTTTATTTATAGTAAGGAAGGCAATAGTCACAGCTGTTGACAGCGGGGTGAGTGGCGTATCCAGTGCTTCCGGTAGAGCGTTGACAACGCACGGGCAATACCGTTACTTAAAGCGAAAAAAAGCACACTGCGGCTCATAGAGAGTGCGGCAGTTAGAGAGTGCGGAAATTGCAAAACAAAACGTGAGCGTGCAATTGAGAGCAAACCGTTACTGAGCAAGAGCGCACAACTACACTGACAGCAGCAACACTTTGAAGCGCATCCTTAAACGAAATATATATTTTTTTACCGTTAATTAGTGTGCATCAACTATCCTACAATTTACTACGACACTTTGCGCGTACGCCGCTGTGATAGTACGCGCTGTCGTATACGTAACCAATTTTGTAACGCGCTCACCTTGACTCACATTCACTGATTATAAGCAGTGGCTCTAATACGCTGTACGTCGACTAGTTGAAAACATAAATTCTATGCCAAAACCAGCAAAATGTTGCCATAAATTGTACGCACACGCGATAACTTGGCCAAGCGCAAGTTGCATTTCCGCGCCGATATTCTTCGATTTTTTTTAAATTGTCACAAATTTACATGCAAACCACTGCAATACAACCAAAATAGACACTACGTATCAAAAGTAACTAGAATAACGTGAAAAATCTGTGCCAAAGGCTGCGCCTAAAACGTAAATATTTTTTTACCAATAAACAAACGCTTTTGTTTATAAGCGTTACTTACCTTGTTTTCTTGCCTCTTTTTTTTCTTTTACAAATTTGTACAAATTTACAATTTTCGTGTGGTTGTCGCTTCGTTGGTCGGTGAGACCCGTCTATTAGCCATTGCAACAGCAGCTGTAACAACAATTACAACAACAACACTAGCAGCAAATTTACGCCGTTGTCGTTGTTGTTGCTGGTGTCGGTGTCGGCATCGTACGCTGCTTGGTGCCGTCGCTCGCTTCGTAAGTCAAAGTAAAAATTCCGCCGACGTTGGTCCTGTCGCAACTATTCGCTTGCATCAAAAAAAGCCGATTTAAACCAATGCATTTAGGTTTCAAACGTGCAAAACGCCAAAACCAAAAACGTTTTTCGATTAGTAAAAAATGTCTTTGCCCCGAGAATGGAATCTTCCGGTGAGTACCTACACATAATTGCGGCGTTGCAAATTATACATTGCAAAAAGGTTGAATAAATGTTGTTTCTAAATTAAATTTTTTTTGATTTGTAACTCATAAAATTAGGTTTAAAAATAATTTTCAAATTTCTAATTTCGATTATAGGATTGAAAATGGAAAATTATTTTGAAATTATTTAAACACATATTTTTTTTAATAATTTGACTTTTTTAATTAAAAATAATTATCAAATTTCTAATCGCAATTATCGGTTTGCAAGTTAAAAATAAATTTTGAAGATCAAAAATGGAATTAAAAAGATTCTTTTTAATAAATTTAATTTTTTAATTAAAAATAATCATCAAATGTCTAAGCTTGATAATTGGACTGAAAATTAGAAATAAATTTTGAAAGCCAAAAATCAAATACATTTTTTTTTCAATAAATATCTCTTTTTAATTAAAAAAAATTAACAAATTAAAAAGATTTTTTTTTTAATAAATTTAATTTATTAATTAAAATACATAATTCACAAACTAAAAATATTTTTTTAAATAAATTTAATTTTTAATTAAAAATAATTAACAAATTTTAATTCCAATTATCGGTTTGAAAATTAAAAATAAATTTCAGAAAACGCAAAACGAACGTATGAAAAATATTTTTTAATAAATTTAATTTTTTAAATTAAAATAATTATCAAATTTCTAATTCCAATAAATAAACTTTAACTGGCAAAAACATTTCTTTTGAGCCCAAAAATTTGAAATTTGAAATATTAAAAATAAATTTTTAATCCAAAAAACGGAATAATAATAATTTTTTACTAAAGAAATTTAATGTTTTAAAATCTGTGATCCAAAAAATTTAATCAAAGTAGTTTTAAAATTTCTGAACCAAAATTGCAAAATGAAAAATAACTTTTTAGTGAAAAAAATCGGATTTAAAGGGATTTTTTTCATAAAAAAAATGAATCAAAAATAATTTTAATTAAAAATGAAGTAAAAAAATTAATCAAAAATAACTTTCAGATTTGAATTTTGTAATTTGAAAATTGAAAAATTAAAAATTTTTATCTCAAATAAAATTTAATTTTTTAAAATTTATAATAAAAAAAAATTTAATCAAAGTAATTTTAAAATTTCCTCACCAAAATAAAAAAAATTTACAAAAATCGTATTAAAAACTACGAATTTATTCTTTAACACTGGATTGAAAAATAAAAAAAGAAACTTCATCCAAAGTTTATAATTAAAAATAAAAATGGCGTTTTTGAATTTGAAATAATTTTACACAAAATTTTCAACACTTTCGTCTTAATTATATTTAATTTTTTTCATTGTATTGTTTCAGTTTCATATTTGTAAAAATTTACTTTTTCAATAAAGTTTTTTATTTGAAAAATAATTTTATAAACATTGAATTAATAATTAATTAAATTAAATTAATCATTTAAAAAAAATAATTTTTGAGCCAAAAATATTTTTACTCCGATTTTGGAATTAAAAAATTAAGTTTAAGTGAATTTTTTTTTTAATTTTTAACTTTTATTTAAATTTTTAATTCCGATTTTACAAATTACAATTAAATTGTCGACTTTTAGTCTCAAAATTGGGCCAGCCTCCAAAATTGGCGATATTTTGGAATCTTCAAGAAACAAAGTAAAAAATGACTTCATCAATTGCTTCAAAATTGCAGGGTTTATTTTTTTACTTATTTTAAGAATACGATCCGATCAACGATAATAAATAAAAATAAATAAAAATAAAGAAAAAATCTCTACTAGAAGATATTGTCCGTTCGTTCGAAAAAAATTAAAAATTTACAAATTGCGGTGTTTTATCAATATCATTGTTAATGGGCATAAAGAGGGATTTGATATTTTCGTCATGTGGGGATGGCTCTTGCAGTCGAAAACATGTTATTTGAAACAACGAGTTGCTCAGTTGACTTCAATTGATTAACTTGACTCATCTAGGATCTATTCCAATACAAACATGCACTTTTATGCAGTCGAAATAAAGCTTTTTTATTTTTCAAACTGACTACTATGTCTTTATAGTATTTATAGTGGAGACCGCTCCTAGGAGAGTATTTTTCCCATAAAAAGTATGCGTCAGTTATTCAGCAGCCCTTTGAATATTGGCAGTTGCTTCATTTGTAGCGCTGCTAATATTAAGAATTACTCATTTTTTCCTGTGTCCTTAGAATTCACACGAACATAACCTTAACACTTTTTACAGTAATTTTTAATCTCTAAATATTTAAATAAAATTGCCTCATAAATATGTATGCCTGTATATTCAAGTGAAATGAATCATAGCTAAAAGGTCTAAATAGTTTTTGTATATAAATGTATGTATGTATGTAAATGTTCTAAATGTGCATAAATCTGTGTTAAGGTCTTTACCGTCATGCAGTTCCATTTTGCGATGACTAAGCGTTCGCTTTTGTATGCACTTCTTCAACTCGAATGTTTGTTCTTGTGCAGGAAATGCACTTATTTGCAGAAAGCAGAAACATTTCGCTTATTTCAATTAACTTTTTAATGATGCGAGCAATTCCATGGCAAACAAATTATTTTGTTGCGGAACATGCTTTTTTTCATATTGCTTAAGGACGAATTTTTTAAATCGATCGAGGTTTGCGAGCGAATTACACGCCGCAAGAAGTTTTGCGTTTTTGAAATAATTATATTTTATAATTTCGATTGGTTTTTGATGATAAATAATGTTTTGAAATCACAGGTAGAAAAGATGCAGTCAATGCTATCTACATAAATACATTTTTTTATATTTTTTTGAATAATAAGTGAGGTTAGGTTAATCTGGTAAGCCAAGCATAGACCAGTTTGGTCCTTTGTGATGCCAGATGGAGTTCAGTTGCTAAGTCCAAGAAGAGTAGTCATCCTTTAGGATGCCTGCGCTTGATGCGAATTTTAACAGACTCTGCGGCCTCACTATCGATACATGCTCCAGTGTATCATAGCGTGGGGATCTCAGAAGCACACAGCGTAGTCTTGCCAATGTGGGACAAGTGCATAAGGGATGTTCCATTGTTTCCCTGGTGCGCTTCTCTAGTTATTTCCTGCATTATTTTCGTTCTGTCAGCTCCATCTTACTAGCATGTATCGGCACCAGACAGTGAGCAGTTAGTATTCCCATTATGTTCATTCATTCTATCGAGTGTCAGTAGAAATTTTGTGTACTGCCGATCTACCGTTTTGCACATAATTTTTCACGTTTTGCGCCCAGGTAGCTCGTTCCATTGGGTTTTGATTTTCTTTGCCATGCTTCTGTCGAGATCATCGTATAGACAATGCATGGGTTTCCCAATGTTGATCACGTTTCCGGATGTTAGTCGTACACCATTCTTGGCAATCTCGTCTACTATTTCATTGCCCTCCATCCCTTTGTGGCCTGGCTCCCAACAGAAGTGAAGTTGCTTGATTCTGGCAACAATTTCCACTGCCGCCTTGCTTCCCAAGACACTTCTGGCCGATGTGCGATACAAGGTTACTACCTTGATTGCTTTTTGGCTGTATACATAGATGTTGACTCCGGAATCGCCTGCAGGTACATTATAGGCCAGCTCCGCGGCTTTAGCAATAGCAAAGACCTCAGCTTCAAATATACTGTAGTGTTCTGGCAACTTAAAAGGTCGCCTTATGCCTAACTCTGAACAGCCAACTCCATCGTCCATTTTCGGGCCGTCCGTATAGGTGGTTAGGGTGTTGCGCGTAGCTAACATACCTTTACGCCAGCCATATTTTTCTATGTTTACTTTGAACCTTCTTTCCCAGTTGAAAAGTTTGATCATGTACCACAACGTCTGGTGTGTTTAACGTGGGTACCTGCTGACGACGGCGCTCAAAAGCACAGCGGATCAATATAATGCGTTGATCAGCGCCCTGAGAATGCTAAGTACCAATTGGCAGTGTAGCATGGACACACTAACCACTTTGGTCGGGTTCGAGACCCATCTAAAACCTCTGCCGTGCTTTGGGTTCGGCATCCGGTTGCAATGCAACTCCACATTCAACTGACAAGGTCAGTTCTTCCCGCATTTGGGCTTTAACCACAATCACCAGGAATCTCCACAAAGGGCCAAACCCAATGAGCAAATTGGAGTTACCTCCAAGGGCTACAGCTCCCCGTGGTACCAGGCTTAAGTCTCCGGTCAGACCTCGTAGCCGAAGCTACTACCAGTTGAGCTTCCATACAGCTCTGAACTGGTAGCCAGGGTATTAGTCGCCTCTTACGGCAGGCATGCCTTACCACGTGTATATTCGGTTTCCCCCCCTCCGAACCCAAAGTGGGTCCACCCTACCCGCAGGGGTAGGTGTTTGCCCAGCCGCCAATACGCACCGAGCTATGCCCGAAGATTCTATATGTAAATTCTCCTGCAGCCAGTAGTTGTCCCGTCGATTTTGCTGTGCAGTTTTCAGAGAAGAGGTAGGTGGCAGGCTTAGTACCAGTTCAAGAACCGCTGTTGGAGTTGTTCTTAATGTTTCTATTATGCACAGCGCAGCGAGCTTCTGAATCCTTTCCATTGGGTGTAGATGTATTTCAGTACGCCTGTCCACCATACCACTGCACCGTAGAGCAGAATTGGCCTTACAATAGCTTGATAAAATTTTACCGAAAATGGCATGAACCCTATTTAAATCGAATATGTTTTTTATACTCTCGCAACAAAGTTGCTAAGGAGAGTATTATAGTTTTGTTCACATAACGGTTGTTTGTAAGTCCGAAAACTAAACGAGTCAGATATAGGGTTATGTATACCAAAGTGATCAGGGTGACGAGTAGAGTTGAAATCCGGACGTCTCTCTGTCTGTCCGTGCAAGCAGTAACTTGAGTAAAAATTGAGATATGATGAAACTTGGAACACGTATTTCTTGGCACCATAAGAAGGTTAAGATTGAAGATGGGTAAAATCGGCCCACTGCCACGCCCACAAAATGGCGAAAACCGAAAACCTATAGTGTCATAACTAAGCCATAAATAAAGATATTAAAGTGAAATTTGACACAAAGGATAGCATTATGGAGGGGCATATTTAGACGTAATTTTTTTGGAAAAGTGAGCGGGGGCCCGCCCCCGACTAAGTTTTTTGTACATATCTCGGAAACTACTATAGCTATGTCAACCAAACTCTATAGAGTCGTTTCCTTCAGGCATTTCCATATACAGTTCAAAAACGGAAGAAATCGGATAATAACCACGCCCACCTTCCATACAAAGGTTATGTTGAAAATCACTAAAAGTGCGTTAACCGACTAACAAAAAACGTCAGAAACACTAAATTTACGGAAGAAATGGCAGAAGGAAGCTGCACCCAGGCTTTTTTTTAAATTGAAAATGGGTGTGGCGTCGCCCACTTATGGACCAAAAACCATATCTCAGGAACTACTTTACCGATTTCAATGATGAATTCGGTATGTAATATTTTCTTAACACCCTGATGACATGTACGAAATATGGGTGAAATCGGTTCACAACCACGCCTTCTTCCAATATAACGCTATTTTGTGTTCCATCTGATGCCTTCTCTGTATAATACATACATACATTAGGAACCAATGATGATAGCGGAATAAAACTTTACACAAATACGGTATTTGAAAAATATCTAAATGACGGATAATGAAATCTCGATTATCACTTATCGTGCGAGAGTACAAAATGTTCGGTGACACCCGAACTTAGCCCTTCCTTACTTGTTTTTTTATGCAATTTATTAAAAAACTTGATAAAATTGTCCCGAAAATGGCATGAACGCAATTTAAGCCGAATATGGTCTATATATAAATTAGGGATCTTATCTGAAAAGTTTAAAATGTACTAACTTGAAGGTTTTATTCAACTAAGTTAGAATGATCTAATTTAGTTCAGACATGCATTATTCTGAAAGTAGTTTCAAATCTTTCTTATAGAAATCCTCAACCCTCAAGTCTAAAAATTGCCTGCCTTCTCTTGAGACTAATTATACACCAACAAAATCATTCGCTTTAAACAAGAACAGCTGATAACCACTTGACACTTGGTTCGAACTGTAAGATGGATGCATAAGAATCTTCTAATTAATCTCCCGAAACCCCTGGCGAGCCGCTATCGAGTTGTGTGCCCTTACATTGTCGAGATGAAAAACAATTCATCTTCTCTTGGCCAAATTCATCCTCTCTTGGCCAAAGCAGGCAGTTTCTGGGTGATTGTTACCTTCTGACGGTCCAATTGTTGATAGTACAGGTCCGAATTAAGACCAGATTAGACTAGATAACTACTACCTTACTATTATGATTTCTTGCAATCACAAAAAACACATAGCAAAACGTTCTTGACTATATTTTCTGGCTTGGCCACCTTTTGCTCCGGCTTAGCGCAATTCGACGACAACCATTTTCACTTGACTTTGCCGTAAGTGACCCACTTTTCAGCATCAGCAAGCAAACACTTCAAAAGCAAATTTGTTGCATAATTAAACCTTATAAAACCTTATTAAAGGTACTTTCATGTGAACGCATACATTTTACCACTTTTTATGACAATTTTTTTATGCGACAAAAAAATTCAATAATTTTAATTTTTTAATATATTTTTATTTGTATTTTGAAATGTAGAAAAAAATTTTTTTTCGTTTTTTACATTTTTAATATTTTTTTTTTTAATCAAAGTAGTCCCCAACAAAAAAAAGTAGTTCACTGGTCATGGTGATAGCGGCTGTTCATGTTGTCTGAAATAAAAAAATTGAATGGATTATAATTCAGTAGTTCTGCAGCTATCGTCCCTACCAAATATAATCAATTTCATTAAAAACAAGTAAGGAAGAGCTAAGTTCGGGTGTCCCGAACATTTTATACTCTCGCATGATAAAGTGATAATCGAGATTTCATTATCAGTCATTTACATATTTTTCAAATACCGTATTTTTGTAAAGTTTTATTTCGCTATCATCATTGGTTCCTAATGTATGTATGTATTATACAGAGAAAGCATCAGATGGAACTCAAAATAGCGTTATATTGGAAGAAGGCGTGACGTGAAGCGATTTCACCCATATTTCGTACATGTCATCAGGGTGTTAAGAAAATATTACATACCGAATTTCATTGAAATCGGTAAAGTAGTTCCTGAGATATGGTTTTTGGTCCATAAGTGGGCGACGCCCCCATTTTCAATTTTTAAAAAAAGCCTGGGTGCAATTTCCTTCTACCATTTCTTCGGTAAAATTTAGTGTTTCTGACGTTTTGTTAGTCGGTTAACGCACTTTTACTGATTTTCAACATAACCTTTGTATGGGAGGTGGGCGTGGTTATTATCCGATTTCTTCCATTTTTGAACTGTATATGGAAATGCCTGAAGGAAACGACTCTATAGAGTTTGGTTGACATAGCTATAGTAGTTTCGAGATATGTACAAAAAACTTAGTAGGGGGCGGGGCCACGCCCACTTTTCAAAAAACTTACGTCCAATATATGCCCCTCCCTAATGCGATCCTTTGTGCCAAATTTCACTTTAATATCTTTATTTATGGTTATGACACTTTATAGGTTTTCGGTTTTCGCCATTTTGTGGGCGTGGCAATGGGCCGATTTTGCCCATCTTCGACTTAACCTTCTTATGGTGCCAAGAAATACGTGTACCAAGTTTCATCATGATATCGCAATTTTTACTCAAGTTACAGCTTGCACGGACGGATGGACAGACAGACATCCGGATTTCAACTCTACTCGTCACCCTGATAACTTTGGTATATACTCGTATAACCCTATATCTGACTCTTTTAGTTTTAGGACTTACAAACAACCGTTATGTGAACAAAAATATAATACTCTCCTTAGCAGCTTTGTTGCGAGAGCATAAAAAATGTCGAACTTCAAAAAAAGTTACGAAGATCTTGTTTTTTTTCGTTAAAAATCGTTTAAATCGAAAATAGACAATTCTGGTAGGGACGATAACTATAAATGAGTAGAAGAACATATGTAAATTTTAAAGCAATCGGTTGAATACTTTTTTTTTTAGGACCATGACAGTTTCAGAAAATGATGATTCGAGAAAAATGCGTTCAGAAACGTAGCAGCTGCAGACTTGTCATGGCGCCTGGTAGACAGTCGCTTACGACACGTCGGCGACTATGAGCTGTAACTTATCAAATACTATGAATTTCGGTCTGAATTTTTCACAGCATGTTTTCAATAGGTTTTACTGTCAAAATATACAAAAAAATCAGAACGAACAAGCAAATAAACCATCATTAGTAGAATATTATATCCTCGGCAGGGTCGCGAGTGCGACAACTATTTGTTTTATGACAGGAGATATTTTATAATATCCTCATTCACTACTCAGACAGGTCGATTTAATAATAATATTAATAAACTAAACGATTACCCTAGCTGGATTCCTAAAGGCGTTTTAGCTTTGATTTCGCAAATGTGAAGAAATCAGAAGTTGATTCAAACCCGTGTTCCTCCCAACATATTTGAAAAAAAAATCGATTTTTCGAAGTGATTACATGAGAAGGTTTTGGCTACATTTGGCCGTCCAAAGCGTGTGCAGTTTTGACGATAAAATTACCGGAATGGGATCGAATAAACCAAAATTACGCTGTTATAGTAGACCATAAACATTATGCACTTTGTCAGCAATTTGACTAGCGTCTTCGTCTTTAAAAAAAAAACTGTTTTATAAAGCCTACGGAATCTTTGCTGGTGTTCATTTTTTATCTTATCTTTCTAATGCCATACAGCATAACCCGATCGAACTAATATAAAGCGAGATGTAGCTTGGTTAAGCCATCTATTGCAAAGGGAATGAAATTATTTTTTCTACAATTCTATATACATACATATATCTGCTGGGGATTGCTCTGAAGGCGACAAATTAAACATAATTAAATATTTTGCGTTTTATTTACAATTTCCGGGTACTTTTTTGACACAATGTATATAATATTCAGAACGAATAAGCAAGTAAACCATCATTAGTAGAATATTATATATATCCTCGAAACGGTATAAGAATAAACAGTATTATGATGAAATAGTGGAAAGGGAAAGAAAATTAATGGTCAGCCGCTCTAACAAGTGTAAAAATGTACATAATTTGATTGTAGCAATCCATGGCGCATTATTCATTATTGAACAACGCCACATTCTATGATTCATGAGGGCGTCAATTAACTGCCTAGATGACGTCAGCAGTTGTTAACTGAGGTCCATTATAGTAATTATTTCTATACTAAATACAATCTAGTTTAATTTATTGAGAAATAGTGTAAGAGGAAATAATCATATAGTTTTTGCTTTTGTTATACGATATTACAAATTCAAATCATTACGTATACGCACTGTAGTACCAAAAACACTACTTAGTAGAAGCAATCAAAATCTCTGTAAATTCATATCTTTTCAACGGAATGCCATAACTGCTGCAAGCGCTTTAAGTAAAATAACTGCAGTGTAGTGTAGCATGTAACATGCACACATACATGCAGCCGCACACATACACATAGTGAGGCGCACAAAAACAGTTTTACTTTCAATGCAAAGCCGTTGCGTCTAAGAGAAGCCAACATGCACGTATTTGGAGCACCGAACAGATGTTCTTGAACTTTTACAGCTTCCTGCATGCCAATAATAATTACAAACACATACATTCACACACATATATATATATATACTAATATATATATATACATATATACATACCAACTAAAGCAAAATAATAAAAATAACACAGTTTGTTCACAATGCAACTCAGCGTATATATGTATATGTATATATAAATATATAGCAATATATATGTATATACATATATATATATGTATATATGTGCCTTTATTTGCCTGTGTGTAAGTCTTTGCTCGTCAGCCGGCAGATTACCTCACACAACTATCACACAGTTGACCAGTTTTACTTTGTAACTGTTGCTACATTTCATTACTACGCATTTCTCTCTCTCTCTCTCTCTCTCTCTCTCTCTCTCTCTCGGAACAAGCTCTTCGTAGCACAATCACTGCGCATGTTCAATACATGATTCTCTTGGCTTTGTTAATCCTTTTATTTTCGCTTTTCACATTTATTTATTTACTGCCTTTGTTAATGGCTTCGCGTTCAGGTCCATTGACACCGCACTGTTTGATTGCGCACATACTTATACAAAGCCGCAGTTGCCGCAATTGGTGGTTTGTATGCCGCCCAACGGTTGCTTCTTGACCTTAAGGTGTCATGGGGTTGTGCGCACCAATTTGAAGTTATGTTTTATTGGCGTACACGAAGTTCACATATTGTTACATATGCAGGAGTGCAGTTACTATAACTGTAATTTACTTATATTTTACAGACAATCTCTTTTGCATATATAGTACTTATATGCATAAATATTTGCTGCAAGTATATAATATACAAATAGTTCCGATTTTTGCACCAAAGCATAAGTAAATGACGTGTGAAGTTCAGTGCAGGGCAAATGGGTTCAACGGCATCTGTATCAGTGTGACCTTAAATGCCTATTAGCAACTGCAAACCTATACTTACATATATACACATCATATCAATATATGATATAACCAAATTATATATTCACGTATATTTAATTGGTGAATAAAGTTTTAGTAGCTGCATGTGGAGCTTAAAGCTTGTTGAAAGGGACTTTCATTGTAAAATGGGTTGTCAAAAAAGTCTTGCGGTATTTTTATTGAATTTTTTTTTTATTGAAATTGAAATGAATTTTTGATGACTCATGCCCAGCTCTTGACCGATGCTACGGCTGCTACTATGCCGGTCTCGGTTCGACCAATTCAGCGATTTTATCGCAATTTTCGACGATAGGCCTTCCGGAGCGTGGCGCATCTTCGACTACCTCTACAGCAGAACGAAAACGTTGAAACCATCGTTGTGCGGTGGAAATGGAAACTGTATCGGGTCCATAAACTGCACAAATTTTATTGGCGGCTTGAGATGCATTTTTGCCTTTATCGTAGTAGTACTGTAAAATATGCCGTATTTTCTCTTTATTTTGCTATAACTCACGAACGACTTAAAAGAAACGACAATCAATCAAACACGTGTTAGCGCGTGAAATGAGCTTTTCAAAAAGGTATAGCATGACCTGATGCGACAAATGAAACTAGAAGTACGCGCTTTCAGCGCCAACTAGCGAAAATACCGCAAGACTTTTTTGACAACCTATTATATAACAGTCATACATTCATTAGTACGTATATATAGTATGTGTTGCCAAAGCTCAAGAAGTTAAGTCGATTTCTTCTTCTTATTTATTGGCGTAGACACCGCTTATGCGGTTACAGCCGAGTTGACAACAATTGAAGATTTCAAGGGTAGCCAGGTCCTTCTCCACATGGATCCAACGGAGTGTGGGCCTTCCTCTGCGTTCCCCGGCGACTACAACGTCAAATACTTTCAGAGCTGGAGTGTTTTCGTCCATTAAGACGGCATGACCTAGCCAGCGTAGCCTTCTTTTTCTTAATTGGCGTAGACACCGCTTACGCGTTTATAGCCGAGTTAACAACAGCGCGCCAATCGTTTCTTCTTTCCGCTACGTGGTGTCAATTGGAAATTCCGAGCGAAACCAGGTCCTTCTCTACCTGGTCTTTCCAAAGAAGTGGAGCTCTTCCTCTTCCTCTGCTTCCTCCGGCGGGTATTGCGTCGAAGACTTTCAGAGCTGGAAAGTTTTCGTCAATACGTATGACATAACCTCGCCAGCGCAGCTGCTGTCTCTTAATTTGCTGAACTACTTGTATGTCAATGTCGTCGTATATCTCATACAGCCCCTCGTTCCATCGAATGTGGTGTTTGCCGTGACCAACTCGTAAAGGACCATACATCTTTCGCAGAACTTTTCTCTCGAAAACTCGTAACGTCGACTCATCAGATGTTGTCATCGTCCATGCCTCTGCACCATATAGCAGGACGGGAATAATGAGTGACTTATAGAGTTTTGTTTTT
This sequence comes from Bactrocera tryoni, assembly GCF_016617805.1. Classification (NCBI taxonomy): domain Eukaryota; kingdom Metazoa; phylum Arthropoda; class Insecta; order Diptera; family Tephritidae; genus Bactrocera; species Bactrocera tryoni. Next base: position 69,403,460 of record NC_052501.1, on the reverse strand, counting down.
GTTCGTCGAGAGAGGACTTTACTTCTCAATTGCCTACTTAGTCCGAAGTAGCACCTGTTGGCAAGAGTTATTCTGCGTTGGATTTCTAGGCTGACATTGTTGTTGGTGTTAATACTGGTTCCAAGATAGACGAAATTGTCTACGACTTCAAAGTTATGACTGTCAACAGTGACGTGGAACCAAGTCGCGAGTGCGACAACTATTTGTTTTATGACAGGAGATATTTCATCTTATCCTCATTCACTACCCATTTAATAATAATAATATTAATAATAATAATAAACCAAACGATTACCCTCCTCATGTTCTACTAACGCTGGACCCAATTTACATATGAACGGAATTTGTCGAGTCATGAAAAGCGAGTTTTTTAAGCGCCCAAATCTAAAAATTACCCCAAAAAATTGAAAAATCACAAAAGAATCTCTGGAATAATTAAAGTCAGTCCTTTGTCTTGTCCTAAGCCAGAAAAATGTCTCGAATAATTAAATTGTAAGTATCGACAAAGCGCCTTGTATCCAATACAAATCTTTCTTCTTTAATTCCTACTCCCGCCAGCTTAGCTGGATTCCTAAAGGCGTTTTAGCTTTGATTTCGCAAATGCGGAGAAATCAGATGTTGATTCAAACCCGTGTTCCTCCCAACATATTTTCAGCCTTACCGCGTGGACACTAATAGGACAATATCTAGTTATAACCCCTAGAGTTAAAGAAAACTTAACCTTGCTGAGGGCGAAAAGCTCGCTGATTCTCTTGCGATTAGCTTTGGGGCAGATGGGTATTGCGACCGCTTAGATAGTTATAGTTTCGTAGGGCTTATCAAGCTACCGTCAGACTCAACTTCCAATAGCAAAACATAGCAGAGCTTTGATCCCTTCCAACTACAACACCAGGTTTAAGTTTCCTTTTTTGCCAATTCATCAGCTCGGCAAATGCCTGCGGTTCTGTCATGACCTGATACTCAAACTAGTCATATCTAGTACTAACTTGACGCCGTTGGTAATGAGGTGAAGCTTTATTAAGTGCAAAGCTAGTATTGAAGCTTTACTATTGAAGTGGATAGTTACTTTCCTCAACTAGGCTACGTCCGGAGTTGTATTTCTACTGCTTCTTCGATAGCAGCAACCTTGGTTTCAAAAAGTATAATCCAAGAAGCCTCACAATGGACACTTTAGTAAACCTTCCCACAGCTGTGACCCACCCGTGAAGCCGCTCACTGCTCCTTTTCTTCAGCGGCTACTTCTTACCCACATTTTCATAGCAGATATGGTGGCAAAGAAAGGACCGCCGGATCTTGTTTCGGCTATTTCAGAGTGTTCAGTTACATTCTCTGTCGTATATACGCGAATTAGTATCTCAGTTTTTGAGATATGGATGTGAAAATGCGCTTTTCTCTCCATGAAGTTGCTCATTTGTCAAAACTGCCGATAACGAACCATTATAGCAAGTAGTTGCTATACAAAGTTAATGATCGGAATTCAGTTCTTGTACGGAAAGCTTTTTCATTTGAAGAGATGTCTTCATCAAATTTTGCATTGCTTGTTGTCTAATGCCATCGTGCAATTTCCGTAGAAATTCTTTACACGGGATCGCTACAACATATAGCTGACATACAAACTGAACTTTTCAATTGAAGAGATAGATATCTTCACCAAATTCGACTGATGAAAATGAAGTTCTTGTAAGGAAGCTTTTGAATTTGTAAAGGGTATTGTAGCTTCGTTGGAAACAAAGTTAACGTTTTCTCTTGTTTAAGAATATCTCTATCTTTTTGTGAACCTTGTTTATTGTTATTCTGCCAAAATCTGGACGTTTCTTTACTTTGGCCACAAAATACTAGAACTGTGACAAATAAGCTGTTGTAAGTGTAACTCCATGACTTCCCTTGTTTACATACTGGGTCTCTTCTTATCATGTAGACATCAGCTCTGCACTGTGCTGAATTCATTTTTCTTATCACAATACGTATACTAGGTTGGGCTAGTCCTTTGCGATACCAGATGGAGTTCAGTTGCTACAGTCTGTCAAGTAAGAGCTTGGTCGTGTTAATTTATAAAAAAAAAATATCTTATGAAACTTTCAAAAACTGTTACAAAGTGAATGTGCGTCTTCCACGAAGCTTCTGTTTAATATCTATATGCCCACACATTTTCAATAGGGTTTGCATCTGGCGACTGCGACAGCCAATTCAATGTAACGATGCCAGATTGTTTGCTGCGGTGTTTAGGATCGTTGTCCTCCTGCAGAATCCAATCTTCATTTTTTGTGATGAATCATCGTTTGGCAGATGGCAGTAAAACCGTTTTGTCGAATTTTATCATTTTCTCGGCATTTAGGTTGTCAGTATAGAGGTACAAAGCGCCGAATCCCTGCTTTGAGAAGCAGCCCCAAAGATGCACCTTTATTCCTTGTTTTACCAGGCTCGCGTGAGAACAGAATGTGCCCATATAGAACGTTTGTCAGTAAAAATGACATTTTCAAAATCACTATCAATATTCTTATGCGCCCGAGCAAGTCGCTTTGTCACAAGTTTTTCAGTCAACAGAGGCTTCTTCATTGTGTTGCGTCATTTCGGATCATGAGTATGAAGAAGGGTTCGGATAGTTTCGTAGGATATATGTAAATCTTTTGCCATAAATTTTGGTTGTCCTTGCCGCAGTGTTAAAGCAGTATTCCGCGAAAACAGATTCACTATTCTCTTTTCATCTTTTTGTTCACTTTTCCTATTGAACCACGTTCTGGTAAATCATCAACATTTTTAGCCACTAAATATCGCTGTATCCACTTCTGTACAAATGCCTTCGACTTTCTCATATATTTAGTAGCCGCTGATTGCGACATTTTGGAACCTTTCGAGTGGATGCAAAGGAACACAGCCTCGTACACACACTCTTGGCGTTTAACGTGACTCTCTTTCAAAAGATCAACGACAACTGAAACTTTGTTGACACTGCATCAAGGACAAAGCTTCCCTCTATCGGCTCGCGAAGGAATTATAGCGAAATCTTTCGTTAACTGTCGGTAAAGTCGACCACGCTCTTACTTGACAGACTGTAAGTCCAAGTGGAGTTCTCATCGTTTAGGATGCCTGCCCTTGACGCGAATTTTAACAGACTCTGCGGCCTCACTATCGATACATCCTCCAGTGTATCATACCTTGGGAACCCAAGATGCTTACAGCGTAGTCTAGCTAATGCGGGATAAGTGCATAAGAGATGCTCCATTGTTTCTCTGGTGCCCTGCTCTAGACATTTCCTGCAGTCTTCCCTTTCTGTCAGCCACATCCTGCGGGCTTGTGTCGCCACCAGACAGTGACCAGTTAGTATTCCCGTTATGTTCCTACAGTCTCTTCAATCGAATGCCAAGAGGACTATCACAATACGATATGTACTTATAACAGCTTTTAGAAGACTGTTTTCATTATACAGACTACGTTCCACATATTTATTTACTAGTCACGTCTCAGTTATACATATAACTTGGCGAAGTGCCTCCTCAATATTCCATATATGTATGTTAAGAAATTTTACTTGAAAAGCTGAGTTAGAAACAACAAATCCTTGCAGGCCTCGAATGCTCCGTTGACAAAATACTCAGGATGACAAGAAATTATTTGTAGACTATGCCTTCATTCTCAATTCAAACCTATTTCCACTGAAGTATACATATGTATATTCATTTACAAGTACATATACATACATACATATTCGTATGAATTATTCACCTCCTACTTTATTACTGTGCAGCTACTACATTTGTCCTTGGTTAGTGAGCCCTACACTCTGACCTTGACTGCTGTGTAGGGTAGCGTATTTGACGGACGCGAAGGGGTTACCTTTGAGTTCATGGAATCTTCCCGAACGCCGTCATTCGCCTGTATTTATTCACTTTTTCCCATTTGATGAGTTCATTTATTTATTTGTTGATTCGCTCAAGTTGTGCTGGCGGCGCTTGTTATTAAATCGATTAAACAAGTTAGGTAAATTGTAGCTGCAATTTAAGTAATTGATTGAGTGCAGAAAACTATTTATGAGATGATTTCTACGATATACATACATACACACAAGTTGTATGTACATATATAACACAGTTTGTTCATTTGTAGGTACATATGTATGTACTTATAAGTGGAACACTTTTAAAGCAAAAAAGAGCGTTACCAAGCACAGCTGCTGAACTCGGTTCTACCGCTATACATGCTTTGCAGACTTGTGTCGGTATAACCGTAAAAGAAATAATGGAAATAATGTATTACTTTGCGTGCTGTTCGCGCTCTCCAATTTATTTATATGGCATAAATATCAAACTACTTCAAATAATTAAAAGCTTGTGAAGCCACACAACTTATGCGCTTGGCAATAAGCTTTGGGCGTGTGTAATAACTCTGTAAGCGTGGCAAAAGTTTTTTTTCAAATAATATAATCTTCTTCAAACCATCAATTCATTGCATTGAAACATATCTGCGTGATGCTTGTCGTAAGGAAATAGCGTGTAATTATAGTTATCTATAAAATCTTTTTTGCCAATTATTTCGAAATTTAGAAATTAATATTTAATGACAGTTTTCGATTATCATGATTTTAATATAAACCATTAAATTTTTTATATGAATAGCAAGGAAGCATTTAGTCAGTTGTTTCTATATAACGCTAAAGTTAGCAAAAACTAAAAAAAATCATTAATTTCGCTTGATTCGAAGCTACAATACCCGTCACAAATACAAAGTAATCTGTAAAAGGGCTTAATTGCGATTGTACAGTTTGTATGACAGCTATATGCTATAGTTATCCGATCTGAACTATTTATTCAGAGGTTGCACTGTTGCCTCGGATGATTACCCATGCCAAATTTGCTGAAGATATCTCGTCAAATGAAAAAGTTTTTCATACAAGCGCTTAATTCCGATCGATTTATATGGCAGCTGTGTATTATAGTAATTCGATATCGGCAGTTCCGACAAATTAACAACTTATTGGAGAGAAAAGGATGTGTTTCAGATCGATATCTCAAAAAGTGCGGGACTAATTCGCCCACATACAGACAGACGTACGGATAGATAGACGGACAACAGCCTTATCCCACGACGCTCAAGAGCACAGCGGAACAAATTAATGCGTTGATCAGCGCTTTGAAAATGCCAGGCATTCAGTACCAGTTGGCAGCAGGGAATGGGCACAGCAACCACCTTGGTAAGGTACGACGCCCATCTAAAACCTGTGCCGTACTTTGTGTCCGGCACCCGGTTGCAATGCAACTCCACATTCAACTGACAAGGTATCAGTTCTTCTCACATTCGGGTTTTAACCACAACAACCGCGATACTCCCCGAGGGTCCAGACCACATTAGTATGTTAGAGCGAACTCTAAGGGTTTCCGATCCCCGTGATACCAGAATTAAGTCTCCAGTCAGACTGCATAGCCGAAACTACTACCAGTTGAGCCTCTTTAGTGTTTTGGACTGATGACCAGGGATTGGACGCCATACGCAAATTATACGCACACGCTATTCACGCAAGAATCTAATCCATTCTCATTCTCAGTTAAACGCATGGACAATTCACGCGCAAACGACCCTAACTATTCGGCTTTCCGACTAGTGGAGATCACCCCGCTAACATTTAAACGTCCATCAGTCCAGCTAATTCCCATATCACCTAAATCCTCAATATCCAAGTATATCGGGCATTCTGCAATTACATGGACTCAATCCTCTACTCGCGCCTCACACAAACACCCCGACCTATCAGTTAGGCGAATCTGATGCAAAAATGCATTCAGAGGCCCATGACCAGTAAGCAGAAAACCCAGACTCAGACGGAATCTGAAATCTGGGTTAAGTCACTCGACCCTTAGGATCATTGCATCAACGGTAGATAGACAAACATAGCTAAATCGACTCAGCACAATATGTTGATCATTTATATAAATATTTCATATGATTAAAGTTAAAGAAACAGCACCTGAAAGTCGCCGTGTTTGCATCAGAGAGTTAGTAGGGGATTTCAACATTTCTTATGGGCCTGATTCAAGACATTTTGATTAAAGTATTGGGTATAAAGCGTGTCAATGCTAGACTCGTACCGAAAGACTTGAATGATAAGGACTGACTTTTGATCAAACACGAAAAAGAGTTATTTCTCTGCTAATGTGCTCGCCAGATTTGTCTTCCTTTCTTCTGCTTTCGAAACTGCAAGATACGTGCCATGAGTCTATTGTCAAAATTAAGTATTGAGTTCTGAATCAAAATCGCCAATCAATTGATATATAGAGATCAAACTTCACTCGAACGTTTTGTAAGTTAATTAAGTACTTTTAGTTAGATTTTAATACACACTTTATTTAACAGTTTGTCCAAATTTTCCCTGTGTTATTGCTGTGTTGTCGCGGTGCTGAAAATATATTGTCGCTGCACTGAAGATGTGTAGTCGCCGGAGGTCAGAAGTAAAAAGGGCTGAAGAATAGTTTTTACCGCACTTGTTGCGTTGAAACGGCTTGGTCTTTCGTAAATGTCAGAAAAGTTTTTTTAATCGTGTTGCCACACCGTGATAACTTGTACATTGATTTACAATAAGAGTGATATTATTTCTTAAAAACTATCTGTTTGTTAAGGAAATTCAAATTAGTTTTATTTAATGTTTAGCACAATCAATACAATTAAGTTCAATATAACATCATCAAATGGCTCCTACGACTTCTTTTGCTTAAATCACAACTCCTTGGAGGCCATTCAATGTCACAATTCCTTCAAATAATCGAATCTCCAAACTTTCCTTGCAATAATTTGGTTTGTTACATGTGCTGTGTGACACGTAGTCCCGTCTTTTGGAACCAAATATTGTCAAGATCAACTTCCTCAAAATGCGGCCATAAAAAGTTGGTTACCATCGATCTTTAGTATACCGCTCTCCATTGACAGTAATGGTATCGCCAGCTTACCTTCGAAAGAAGTACGGATCGTTGATTTCACCAGTCCAAGAAGCACATCAAACAGTTGTTCATGAATAACTTGTGGATTTTCTTCGCAACAGAATCGGCAGCTTTGTTTATTTACCGTACCACTCCAGATGAATGTGAGCTTCATCGGAGAAGATGATTTTCTTAAAAAATTCGTTATAGTTTTCAAGTTGTTTCACGGCCAAATCAGAAAATTTACAACGTTTTCGATGGTCCAGTTTTTAATGAAAATGTGAAAGGTAAAAATCCGGAAAACTGCACTTGCACTTAGCGTTTCCTTACTTGAAATTTAAACGAACATTCTTTCTATTAATAAAACTCAGACAGACTAACTCTACTAATTGTCAAGAAGAATCGATCATATTTAGATATTCTTTAAAGAAATCTTTCTTATAACTTTGTCATACGATAAACCAATTCAAAGTTATTCATTAAAATTAATTTTACGAAGACTTCGAAATTGTTTTCTACACGGAACATATTTTTAGTATCCCTAGCCTAATTTTCATGATTTCTCATTTTTAGAATTCACGGGGACCGTTACACGGCACGAGTGAATCGTACCCAACTGGTGGAGTCCAGCACCAGTCGGGAGGGTTCATTCGCACATCCACGGACAGCGATGGTGACTGTGGCGTTTACATCACCGATCGGCATAATCATCACGCCGCCACCAATATACCACCATCGCCGCCACCTTCACTTGTCGGCGCTTCGTGTGAACTGCCGACAACGGTTGCTTGCTCTCAACCCGCCCCACCATCATTGCTCACCGAGTATCAACAGTCGACTGGTTCGCTCTTCTCAGTCGTGTCGGCACCACCGGTACCGCTCGCCGAACTTGACGTCAAGCAAGTGGATGCGCTTAATAGCGGTGGATTCCACAAGGTCATGGGGATCGCTGGAGGTGTTGGTCTGCAAGCTGGCGTCGGCATGGGTTTATCAACGATGGGTGGTAGTGCACAAAATGCCTACTCGACCACATCAATGGATGCAACAGCTACCGCGGCAGTTATGGCTGCAGGCGCCACAATCAATTGCCCGATGGACGGTACGGCTACGATCGCTGGCACCACCACACATGGCATACAACGTCGTCCGGCAACGTTGCCCATTAATACGCCATACTGTCCGGCACCGGTTAGCCGCACTTTGCACTCGAGCCTCTTGGAGCATCAAATTGCCGAAATTGAAGAAGAAGATAATGAAAATCTGTTGACTGTCTCCAGTATTACAGCGCGTCCATTAATCGCCAAATCGCGTGAGATACGTTCGAATCGACAATTGCAGCTGATCGAACAATCCGCGAAACGTGGAGCTAAACAAACGCGACGCGCTAATCTGTCCGCACATGCCGCCGACGGCAGGTCCGCCGATACGGATCAGTGTGTAGCGGGCAAGCGTACAACCTCTGCTTCATCACGTTCCTCAGTTAATACTGATCCACCAGATGGTGGTTATGGTTGGCTAATTGTTTTTGGCGCATTTTCAGTGCAATTTTGGGTTGCAGGCTTGGTTAAGTCATATGGCGTGCTCTATGTGGAAATAATGGAAACATTTCCCAGTTCAACGGCAACCGTTGCTTCTTGGATACCCGCCATACTATCAGCACTATGCTTAGTTTTAGCGCCAGTCTCTAGCGCACTATGTCAGCGATTTTCTTGCCGTTCGGTGGTTTTCGTTGGCGGTATATTCTGTGCGTTGGGACTTACGCTTAGCTACTTTGCGACTAGTCTGTTACATTTGCTCATTACCTTTGGAGTTTTGACAGGTAAAATTACTGGACTTCCTTAAAGTAGTCGCTTTAATATTAACTCATTCACATAGGTATCGGTGGCGGCCTCTCTACAACACCCGGAATCGTAATTGTGTCACAGTATTTCGACAAGCATCGTGCGCTAGCAAATGGCATCTGTGTTTCGGGCACCGCCGCTGGTAGTTTTATATTACCGGTACTTATAAAACATCTCGCAGAGAAATTCGGCTTCCATGGAACGATTTTAATTTTGGGCGGTTGCATGTTTCATGTTTGCATCTCAGCCACACTTTACAGACCTATAGAGGATTACAATAGTGAAAGTGGCAAGTTAAACGAGGAGGAGGAAGAGTCGGCGAAACCGCTGAATGACATCAATCCCAGTACAACGGGCATGCTTACTGGCTCCACATACTTGGACACATGTGATGCTACGCTCAACAATAAATTTATCGAACATCTGTTTCTTGAGGAATCAAAAAACCGACTTAATGATCTATACTCGGGCAAGCAAAGTGGTAAGTATTTTCTTAATTAGGGTTTAGCACTTTCTAACTCATATTACTTCCTTAGCAAATGAAAAGCAAATTGCCGCTGGCCACGAAACTGATGATGATGAGGTAAAGGATGTTATTGGTGAGACAACATTTATCAAGCCAATGAAGAAGGTGCGCAGTTCGGGTATTATGCATTCTGTGGAAGATCTTAGCACCGACTCCACTTGGGTGTATCGCAAGAATTCCGGTACCGATTCCAATCGTGGTAGCCGACGACGTCGAAACGTGTTTGCGAATGACGAAATCATTTCGAAAATACAAGCACATCTGGAGAAACCACTCTCTCCGCCAGCCGTGGTGACACGTGGCCTGAGCAAAAGCATGGAGATACCCACACCAGTTAGTAATTTTACTGACTTGAACAAACGTGGTGAGCTGCATGATCTCAGCGGTGCTATAGTAGCTCAACCACCAATAGATGCTGGCGTCAGCGAAGACGATGATGATGACGATGTACCACGCACCTGCTGTGAACGCATCGAAATGTACTTGGACATTAGTTTATTGAAAGATACCACATTCATATTGATGTGCTTGTCTGTGACATTGATGTCGGTCGGTTGTCCCTACATGCTTTACTATCTTCCGGCACATGTCATTTCCATAGGTGAGTTAAATCAGAGCTAATTTTTGAGAGAATATTTGTTGGTTTCGTCCTGATTAAAATACTTGCCATAAATTACACTGCTCTCTCTATTTTTGTGTTAAGGATTGATGATATATAAAATTGAGAGTGATGATGATGAATGATGAGTTTTGAACTATCTCCGAACCGTTGTTGAAGTTGTATGAAAAGATTTTGGAAATCAGAAAAATAATTTTTGTATGATTCCTTAAAGATTTGGCTTCATTTGATCTGTCTATGTTTGAAGCCTCTAATAGTACCAACAGCAAAATGAGTCTTATATAAAATTAGTTAAAATACTGTTTTTGTTGTTAGATCGAGAGATCGAGGAGCTGATAAAATAAATCATCCAACCTCGTTTGTTTCAGCCTAGAAAAAATTTGTCATAATACCTAAAATGTTAATCTTTCGAAGGCGTTCCTAGAAAAAATATTCAAATAATATTATAATATGATCATGCTGATTATTCCGGACACCTCAAGGAAACCTATAAGAACCCGGAATTTGCAAATTAAAATATAAATACCTCGCTTGGCAAGCGGGCTGTGAACAATCTGGGTTTACCAAATTCCTTTGCTTTTGGTCTCTATGGGTTATTAAATACCGACCAAATCACTGGCTCAAAAAGTGCTGGCCTCAAAATGAGCTAAAATTTCGTAAAAAAAAGAAACTTTACTCCCTCTTCCTAAAGTTCTTTTACCACCGCTTCACATAAACCTTGAATTGATGAAGCCATTTGTAAAGTCACTTCCAAGAGATAGAAGTTGCTTTTGATACTTTGTATCAAGGTTTCCAGGTTTCTCGGAGGCAAAGCTGAAAGAAGATGTTGGATCAGATATTCGACGTTTGATGGCAGATTCAAACTTCAGGTTCAGCACAAACATGACGGATCTTCAAAGAGAAGGTTGAATAGCCTTTAAAGAGGTCATATAGAGAATTTTCAATCAATAAAAAGATCTTAACTACTAACAGTCAGTCAAATCGTCAAAGGAATGTATTAAGCATTTCAAGCTTCAGATTTCCTAATGATTTTCTTCTTTCCCAACTCGACTACTTTCCAGAAAATTTAGGAGCAGGATGAATAATTTCACCTAGTATTTAGGAGATGGAAAAGCCACCAGGGAATATGGAGTGTGTCAATTTTGGATGCTTCAGAAAGATCTTCCTGATGATTCCTACAGAGTCTCACTGGGAAAAAGATATGCATTTCTATAATAAATTATAAACCGAATTCAGTACACTCAACACCATCGGAAATCAAAACAGATCACAATTTTTTTTGCCGACTTATGTAATCGGATTGATCTAACGCAAATAATTTCTAGACTTTTGTAGGAGACTGGGTTGAGAATAGAATAAGAATCGGAAAGGAATATAAAAAAAAATTGTTTACCAATATTATTTAAAATTTTTTCCGGTTTTAGACAATACTCTACCCATTCTTTTTATTGTTATTCGTTTAGGCAACAACAAAAGCCAGGCCGGTTATCTAGTCGCCGTGAGTGCTGTGTTGGATTTATGTGGACGCTTGGGTCTTGGCTGGTTGTCCGATTTGCAACTTTTCGATCGCAAAAAGACCTACATTTTCTGGTAAGCAAACACATTTTAACAAATACAAAAATATTTTCCTAACTGTAATCATCTCGGTTTTAGTATACTGGGCGCCGGCATAGCCGTACTTACAATACCGTCTGAGGACACGCTTTATTTAATTGGACTATCCGCTGCTGTTTATGGCTTCTGTTTGGGCAGCTGGTACGTGTTAATGCCGGTTTTGTTGGCTGACATCTTCGGCACGGATCGTATTAGTTCCAGCTATGGTTTGGTGCGTATGTTTCAGAGCATTGGCGCAATTTCGGTGCCACCGTTAGCCGGCTTTCTACGCGATCTTTCTGGTAGCTACGAGATATGTTTCTACTGTATGGGCGCTTGCATGGTGTTGGGCAGCATACCGCTACTGGTTTCGGCGCTGCTTGAAAGTCGCGAACGTGATCCCTTCGAACAACCCGATGAAAGTGATGAGAACTCTACAGTATCTTAAGCGGTTTTGGATGGAAATTTTTTCTTGACAGCAATTTTATTGACTGTTTTATAATTTTTATAGCACATGGAGTTTAAAAAGTGATAAATGTGTCTCCCTGTACTTATGCTATTCACAAGTAGTTATTGAACACTGCTTTGATGTTGATTTAGATTCAGTCCAATGTGTTTTTGAAATTCCTATTAGTATGTGCAGCACATAATTTACTCAGACAAGTAGTATATCTATCAATAGTAATTACATATTTACACACATATATGTATTCCAACATATTACTATATACTAAGTTGTTGTGCTAGTAGATCATAGATTTCTGGAACCTTGTCGAAGTTTTCTAACGGAAATCATTTGCATATTATCGTAGATTTTAGAATACCTGTTACTGACTCAACTGAAGTAAAACGAATTTATTTTGGAAAAATAAATCTTAAGGCAGTTCACTCAGAATCGTATATAACCATAAACTGCTTTTGTTCGATAACTGCTTTTACTTGCTTAGACATATCGAGGTATAAAAAATACATGCTACATAAAAGAAGAAAAAAAGTTTGAAACCCATAAACTGTTTCCGAGTTCAGCGAAAATGTTTTATGTTTTAAAGTTCGAAAAAATAAGCGCAATGTGAAGAAGCATATTTCTAAGCACGAATAGCAAAGAGAGTGGAGTGTTTGGCACCTCAGAGTTACCACTGTCGTTAAATACTTTCGGGAATATTTGAGCTGAATTGTGCATTCTTTTTAACTGGCCTATAAAAACAAATCTAAAACTATTTTACATATATGTAAGTATTTGTATTATATTGGGTCGTTCACTAAGTAGTTTCGTTTTTCCAATTTAAATATTTCTTTAATATCATCTCTTTCATCCAATACCTTTGACATCTTTCGGACAAGAGACTAATTTCACACTTATAAATTTGTTGATCCTTGCGGGCAAAAAAAATGTCCAAGTCGTGGTTGTCGTCCTGACTTGAAGTGAAGGTTTTTCAATCCAAAAAATTTTACAGAGACTGGAACAAGTATTAGTTCCAAGGTGCCAATACCACAGAATAGTTGAGTCGGGTAGCACATTTCATTCAAGCTGCTGCTTTTGGCGGGTCAACACATTTGTATGAGGTCTCGCATTATTTATTTATTTAGTTACTAAAATCAAGGAACATTAATTCTTACAGACTATTAGAAAGTTTTGATTTAATTATTTAAAATTAAATATTTTTTATTTAGAATTATAAAATAATAAAATTACAATTAAACAAATAGATAACATAACTAAAAATGGAATTAAGTGTGTTCACGAAGCAAGCCCTAGAGTGAGAAAAATCAAGTAGAACTTAGTCGAAAATCGAGTTAAACTCACGCAAAGTACGATTGAGAGGACTTTCTTTCTTAACAGATAGGGTCAGTCAATACCTCCAATAATTACATTGAAAACAAGTGAAAGGCAGAGAACGGACCGTCGATTTCAAGTGACTTAAGCTGCAATAAGAATAAACGAGATGTACTATATACGACGGTAGGGGTTTAACAAACTCTAATATAAGAAAGAAACAGGTTTTGGTAGCGGTCAATCCTATCTATTGACGATATGCAATTCTATGGTCGCCAAATGAACACTGTATACTTCAAGATGGAATGAACAAAAGGTTTATACATACAGTAATTTAAACGTATAGGGGTCGGAAAAATTGGAAGCATTTCGACGGACAAAGCCAAGCACAGAAAATGATCTAGAAGTGATATATTTGATGTGATTATTGAAAGAAAAGCCATTGTCAAAGATCACCCGAAGATCATTGATTTATTTATTTATTTATTTATTATTTATTATAACTGAAATTACAATAAATGTGAAAAAACTCTAGCATCTAGGGCAACTAGGTTACCATCATTGATTTAATTTACACATTTTATAAAAATTATCAATATCACATTGAAGTTTAATAGGATCTTCCGAGTTTTTGATTATTTCGAAAATTTTTAAGTCATCTACATATGGCAAAAATTTAGCAAAAGAGAAACAACAAGAAATGTCGTTGATAAATATAATAAGGAGGAGAGGATCTAAAACGCTTTCTTGTAGCACTCCCGAAGACGACATCTCATTGACAATAACAACACAACGCCTATTGGGGGATAAAACTACTGTTTCAATTGTTTTAAAGTAAACATATTTTAACTACTAATATGAACAGAAAATAGTAAGATTTTTTTCATAATTTTAAAATTCGTAATTTATTTTGCAAAATCTATGTCGTCTTCCCCAATCTAAACCTCCTTGGCCACAAAACACTTGTGACAACGTTTTTTCAATACTCGAAACAGTTGTTTGAATCAATTTCCCCGGAGCATTCGTTTGAGTTTGCTGAATAGCCAGAAATCACACGGAGCTAAATCAGTTGAATACGGTAGCTGCTGCACGATATTGGTTGAAATTTTAACGAAGCATGAATGCAGTTTATGTCTGTGTATTATTGTGGTACAAAAACCAAGTGAGATAATTCCGGCATCTTTTTACGTACAGCTTCACGCAAACAACGCATAACGCTCAAGTAGTGTTCCTTGTTGACAGTTTGGCCGATCGGGAGTAATTCGGAGTGCACCACACCTCGATAATCGAGGAAAGCTGTCCACATAATCTTAATTTTTACCTGCTCTGACGTGGTTTTTCGACTTCGGTTCATTTTTGCCACGATATTCGGCCGATTGATTATCTGTTTCTGGGTCGTAAGCGTAGATCCAAGACTCATCGCCAGTAATAATACGTTTTATGACATTCTGGTAATCGGAATTGTTTTACAAACGTTAACAGACGCCTTTTTTCGAAAATATTGAGTGATTTTGGAATTGTGATTTCACTAAACTTGGGTCCAAATGATAATTCAAAATGGTTTTCACTGATCCTTTCGATATTTCTACAATGCCAGTAAGATCTCTGACTTCGATCGATTCTCAAGCACTAATTCCTTTATTTTATTAACGTGTTGATCATCAGTTGATGTTGATGGCTGTTCTGGGCGTGGTTCGCGATAAACAATTATTACCGAAAGCATTTTCCAACATTATGAACCTTTCCGCACACAAAATTTAAAGGAACTTCTTTGTTGAATAATTTTATTCTCTTCACAAAGATAAACTAATGATTATTCTGATGTAACATTTGGCACAGATATCAGTCATACCAACCAAGAAGACTAGGAAGGGGTTTCCGAACGAAATTTAAATTAAAAGTCTTACTATTTTTTGCCCACAGTAGTAATGCACAATAAAATTTTTGAAGAAAACTAAAAATTGTTCAAGCTGGCGCATGTAAGCTGAACAAAAATCTTCCTCACTACTCCAGTGATTCCGGTCTTTTCCGTGAATGAAAACTAAAAAAAGTTCACTAGTAGCAAAACAAATAAAAAATTTAATTGAAAAAAGTTGGAGTTTACTCAAACTTTTTGAATTTATGGGGCTGATTAAACTGAGTGGATAGAATGTATAATGCTGTAACTCAAAAATTATATAATATTTTGTTCAAAAATTTTAAAGGGTTATTTTTTAAAGCATAACATATCGAAATACGAAAAATAAATATTTTTTTTATTTTACACTAAGTGTGCATGTACAGCATTGATGGAGTATTTTGCTTTTCAAGTGGGAAATTAAATGTTTTTGTTTTATGGAAAAGCTACATATGTCAATATTTTTCACAAACTTTTATTTATAAATTTACTTTAAGCTAATGTCTTTCAATACAAAAAATTAAGCTGTAAGTAAAATATTAAATTACAAATATTAAAAATTGTACTGCAAGTATACTTTCTCCACACTTCACCATACTTTATTTAAATAATTATTTGTTTCATTAATAAAAAATCCTAAAAATATGTCATATTTCTTACTACATTCAAACATTATTGCAGTTCTCAAAAATTGAAGAGTTGATATATATAATTTTTAAGAAACATATACAATATTTTTTGGAACACATACCATACATACATATATTTTTTTAATCATTAACACAAATACGTTTATTTGTAATAATCGCATAGTCAAATGCATGTAAAAAATGCAAATGGGGTTTCCAAAACTCTGCATAAAAAATAGTCAAACACCATTGTCATATTTAGAATTAGGATATATAATAATATTATATGTAATTGCCATCATCGGTCTTGGCAAAATGTGTGTACCACTAACCCAATTGCTTTTAAAGCAAAAATGCTGTAAAACTAAGAGGCATAAATTGTAATTTGCATTACTCTAGATAACAAAAATAATTTATTAAAAAAATAGAAAAATATGATTTCAAAAATTAAACAAAAGGTTGATGCAACAATAAGAGACAAAACTAAACTAAAGAAGCGCTGGGACAACGTCTTTCGAGAGTACAAGAAACAAGAATACGTAATGACTTCGTTTTGGGCGACAATAAATATGAGAAGCAAGTAACTTCGTTTCAACAGAAGAGTAAAATAATATTTTTTGTCGTTTGACTTAAGAGGTGCTTTTTAATAACACACAAGACTTGGATGTAATTATCATTAGACTTGCAGCTCAAAATTGAGATAGAATGCCGAAAAACGAGGAAAATCTGTTAACATATAATCAGTTGACCTGAGAATTTCGGGATCGCTACACAGTTTCGCATTCAAATCATCACCTAAAGCAGATAAAGAGTTCTCTCTATTTGTCTTAAGAAACCAGACAAACTTTCATGCAATTATGTTTTGAACATTTTAGCAATGTATGTATATGTATGTAGTATCCAGACTAGACCAATATATACCCAACATAAGTGGTATTCTAGTGTGGACAACTAAATTTTAGGAATTTTCAAATAAGAAAAACTTTCAAAAATATAAAATGATTAAACTTTTTTATCCTCATTGATGTCGCTATCGACTTGACCTTTGCCAAAAAAAAATCACAAAATGAAAAAAATTCTGTTTTTGACGATTTCGACTTTTGTAAAAGCAATTAAAATTTAAATTTTTCAAAATTCAAGTCAGGTGCGATATAGAGATGTTCAAAAGAGATGTGTATCAAATTCAAAAAGAATCGGTTAAGGGGTTACATGGATTTCCTTGTGTATAACAGCCTATTTTAACAATTTTTTCTCATATAAAAAATAAAATATTTTATTACAATTTTTTTCGTTACAAACATACACTATTAACAAAAAAAATTCTGAAATTGTTGGAAAAAATATTTCAAACTCGGCCATTTTCGGTGTGAAGAATAACTCCTTACAGATCATCTAAAGTGAAAAAATATGTGTTTTAGTTTAAAACTTAACTTAGAATTTAGACCAAAGAAAAAAAACCTGAAAATTGGATTTTTGGCGGACATTTTTACAAAAAAATTAAATTTTCGCAATTTTTTTTTTTCAAATAGTTGTAATCGAAAGAAAGTCCTTCGTCCAAGTTATTAAGAATTGTATTTCAAAGACCTGTTTAGCTTGAGTAGTTCTCAAAAAACTTTGCCAACTGACTTCAAAAATACATTTTCGAGAAAAACGCTTTAAAGAGGGCGCACTTAGCCTTCATTTGGGGGTCACTTTCACCCCAATTTTTGAATAACGTAATCACAGGTCACGAGTCATGGATCTTTGAGCATGATCTCTGAAAGGGCCGATGAAAGGCAAGCATTTTGAGGCGAGATAGAGGATCCAAGTAGCATGCACCTCGGCTTTCAAGGCTATTCTGGAGAATGCCTTCCGTGACGTCTTCAATGCTTTTAAAGAACGATTGGTTCAATTAATTTTTTTTTAATCGACTCAATCCTATTACATTCCGGACAAATCCTGTACCCCTATAAGTCTGGCGTGCCATGAATTCCCACATGATACTAACGAATTCTTTCCATACCATCAAAGAGAGTATATTTTATCATATTCTCACGCTGTGCAGCTTGCTTGTGCAGAGCTTTATGATCTACAAAAAATATAAAGAGTCAGTCAAAAAACTCGAACCAAGGTTACGAAACATGGTTTTCGTTTATTATTCGATGTGTGAAGTATTAGAGTTAACTTAGTATCGAGAATGTCGGCTTGCAAATAAGAAAGTTTAGACTCATCTGCCCAAAGTACATGGCTCCCCTTCATTTTCAAGGAATACGTCAATTATACTCAATTTCCGACAAATTGCTTCGGCACTTTTTTCCGCATTTAGTTCCTTTTTAAGGGGGTATTCTCGTCTAGAGGCTCGAATTTCAACACAACCACAATGAGGGTTTCTTGATTGGCACGAATGTCGCCATCTCAAGACGCAAGAAAAATGAAAAACTTTTTTTTCTTTAAATAAAATGGCGGCTACTCTAAAAAGTCGATTTTATCACAAATTTTTTAACTTTGTCGAATTTTTTCGAAATACTTAAAAAAACTTAAAGAACATTCGTGTCACATTTCAATTAAATCGGCTAATTAGAACTTGAGGTATCATGGCGACCGCATCAAAAAAGTTTTCTTCTTTTTATTAGCGTAGACGACGCGGTTATAGCCGAGTTTACAACAGCATACCAGTCGTTTCTCCTTTTTGCTAGGTGGCGCTAATTGGAGATTCCAAGCGAAGCCAGGTCCTTCTCCACCTGTTCTTTCCAACGGGATGGAGGCCATTCTCTTCCACTGCTTTCCGGCGAATACTTTGTCGAAAACTGAAACTGGAGTGCTTTCGTCCATTCGGACAACATGACCAAGCCAGCGTAGCCGCTGTCTTTTAATTCGCTGAACTATGTCAATGTCGTCATATATGTCATACAGCTCTTCCTTCCATCAAATGTGATATTCGCCGTTGCCAATGCGCAAAATACGTACTAACTATACATCTTCCGCAGAATTTTTCTCTCAAAAACTCGTAACGCAGTTGTCATTGACCATGCCTCTGCACCATATAGCAGGACGGCAATAATGAGTGACTTATAGAGTTTGGTCTTTGTTCGACGTGAAAGAACTTTACTTTTCAATTGCCTATTCAGTCCGAAATAGCACCTTTTGACAAGGGTTATTCTGCGTTGGATTGGTGTTAATACTGGTTCCATGATAGACGAAGTTATCTACAACTTTGAAGATATGACTGTTAGCAGTGACATGGGAGCCAAGTCACGAATGCGACGACTGTTTGTTTGATGATAGTATATATTTCGTCTTGCCCTCGTTCACTACCAGATCCATTTGTTTTGCTTTTTTGTCCAACCGGAAGAAAGCAAAACGAGGTAGTGTCGAGAAAAACGCGTTTTGAGGTACGTCCACAGTTCAAACCAGCCGAGTTGCAATGGCTATAACTTCGAAAGTAATTTGGATTTTGAAAAATTAGTATGGGGAGATATTTTTGAATGTCGAAACTATCGAATTATGAAAAATTCGATTTTTTTCTAACTTATAAACTAGAATACCCCTTAAGTTCTGACTAATAGTCTGCCGAATCGATTTAGCGTTGTCCGTCTGACGTGAACAAGACCCTCACTTTTTGAAACATCGATCTGAAATTTTGCACACACTCTTTTTTTCCACAAAAGGTTGTTCATTTGCCGGAACTGGCGCTGTCGGACCACTATAGCGTATAGCTGTCATACAAACTGAACGATCAAATCAAGATCTTGTATGGAAAACTTATTTAATTAGCAATATAACTTCACGAAAGCCGGCATGGATTACTATCCAAGACAACGCCATAATCTCCGAACAAATACGTCAGTTTGGCGCACTAAGCATATAGCTGTCATACAAATTGGCCGGTCAAAATCAATATAAAGTTCCTTTTATACCCTTTTATGCTAAAAAAAATGCACCTAAGAAGGTTTTACAGCTTCGTTACAGTCGAAGTTAACGCTTTTTTCTTCATTTTATTTATTAAAACGTTAATAATTTTTTAAATGATGAAATTTTTATACAAGAAAATCGCTGGAAGAGAAAAAACTGCAAACAACGGCATCGCACAACATTTATTTTTTCTTTGGAGTGTAATTATATTTAGTCATTGGTACTATTTCTTTGACCGGCGCTGTATGTTATCATCACATCTGCTTATGGTACTTAATTCATAATTTTCGTAACTGCATATAAATATGTAAATATATACAAATACATGTACGTACATATGTATGTGTGAAAACTTATGAAATTTAAATATTTTGATGATCGTAAATCAATAATGGTTCAATTTCGAGACGTGACCAGTTTTCCAATGGAGCCAGTGTGGTCGCACAGCAAACACGATTATGTCATACGAATACGCGTACGATGTTGAATTTGTTAGTGCAAGAAAAAATATTTTTGTGTGTTTAGTAGTTAAATGCAGTTGTTACATATAAAAATTGACTGTTTTTATACAAATGTATACATATATGCATATTAGGGTGGATCAAAAAAAAAATTTTTTTTTTTTTTCGTTTGGTACTCTGAAAAATAGGTTCCTAGACACCTCTAAGAAAGCCTCTCCAAAAATCTATTCATAATAATTTTTTTTCATTGAGTTATAAAATTCATAAGAAATAAAAAATTTTTCCAAAAATAGTCAAATTTCAACCGTTAATATCTTTTAAACGGTTGGGTTTACGAAAAAATCATGAGAGACCATATTTTAGAGCATTCAATTTCCTACAAAACCTAATTAACAAGATTTTTTTTCAAGTAGTTGGAAGCGAGATATAAATTTTTCTATCTGATAATAAGAAAAAATAGAAAACCGTTAGGCGGAGGACCTTCCCGTTACAATTAAAAACTCATATTTGTAGAGGCTTTCTTAGAGGTGTCTAGGAACCTATTTTTGCGAGTACCAATTGAAAAAAAAAAAATTTTTTTTGAATCACCCTAATGTATATATGTACATATATGTGTTTACGAGTAAGCGGCATAAATAATGCTCATACACATTAATACGTACAATATAATTGTAATATGCATGTATTTATTACTAGGTCATTCTCATTCTTCATAAAAACGTTTAAGCCTATTTTGAATATAAAATACTATAACAGAACTGTTTGTAGCAAATGATTTAATTTTGTACCTACTGCATACTCGTATATAATGTAATGTACTTATGTATATTTGTATGCCTGTACGATTGTGTGCTATGTCAGACATTTTCTGAATTTAAAAACGAGGATTATAGCGCAGTAGTACATATTTATTTACTCGCATACACATGCATAAATACAGGCATACATACAAACATATTTACATACATACATATGTACTGAAAAAATTGAAAAAAAATAGAAAAAATATATTAATTTTATCAACAATAGTTTAAGTTGTAAATATGTACTTACAAATGCAATATTATGATATACAAACATACCAAAGCGATAAAACCTAGTACATTAAACAATATTGTAAACTACATACATACATACATATATGTATGTGAAACATAAATATATGATATGAGTATCTAAACTAAAAAAGCTAATTAAATAAAATTGAATGTCGAAATATTGCTGCTGTTGGTTTCATTTACCTATTTTAGGGCATATAATTTTAGCGAATATATGAAACACACCCGTTTCTTCAAACGAAAAATACATAAACATGCTATAAAATTTGTAATAGTATTGAGAGA
This sequence comes from Bactrocera tryoni, assembly GCF_016617805.1. NCBI lineage: Eukaryota > Metazoa > Arthropoda > Insecta > Diptera > Tephritidae > Bactrocera > Bactrocera tryoni. Next base: position 69,381,981 of record NC_052501.1, on the reverse strand, counting down.
CGAAAATAATTTAACTATTTTAACATATCGGGGTTTTCAATAGGGCGCTACGAAAGACACCGTTAGGGACAGCAAACGAGGCCATATTTTTGCCCGCATTTTTGCCATTTCTCTTCCGTAAGGTTTGCCATTTCATGATGGAAAGATATACATACGAACCAACAACAAAATTATTATAATTTACTACGGAAATTCGAAGTCAATGGCCTCAACTTTAAGAACACTGCGGCCAATTTATGGTCGTCATAATCGTCCTGTCAGATCAACAATTGAGCGACTAGTAGAAAAATTTGAATACACAGGAACGGCACGATTACGATTTTTGCGGCGCCGCGATTTGATGGTACCGATGGATAGAGGAGGTCCTCAGGATTAAAAAGTATATACGCATATACCGTCCTCAGACGCATAGTTTTCGAGATATTTCACTTCGAAGTTCCACAATTTTACATGCAATTCACTCTTATTTTGTTTTGTTTTTCTTTACATGTCATGACAAATACCGCCGCAAGAATCGTAATATTGCCACAGGAACATTACAAAATGTTCCATTGCCAGTGAAACAAAGATGTGTTCGGAGTGTCGAGAATATTGCTGCCGCTAACGCATTAATTGAGGAAGACCCAAATCAGTCTCTCACACGTCGCTCTCAAGCGTGGGCAACTCTGTGACGTCTTTGTGGCGAATTTTGCGAAAAGATCTTGGATAAGGATGTACCTTACAAGATCAAATTGACGCAAGAACTGAAGCCGCTTGACCACTAGAATCGTCTTATGTTCGTGAATTGGGCTGAGCAACAACTTAAAAATGATCCGGATTTTCATCGAAAAATCAACTTCAGCGAAGAGGCTTCATCAATAAGTAAAATATGTATGCGTTATTGGTCAGGCAGCAATCCACACGTATTTCATTAGTCATAATTGCATACCGAAAAAATTGGCGTTATTGGTGCGGCTTAGGGGGCGGTAGCGTTATTGGGACATACTTCTTCTGTGATGATCAAGACCGGCACGTTGCTGTGAATGGGAATCGCTACCGCTCAATGATAACCGAATATCTTTGGCCCGAATTGGATGAAATGGACTTGGACAATATGTGGTTCCAACAAGACGGCGCCACAAGCTACACAGCGAATGTCACAATCGGTTTATTGAAAACCAAGATCGGAGAACGTGTTATCTCACGAAATGTCAATTGACCGTCTCGGTCGTGCGTCAAGTCTATAGTCTATGCCAACAAGCCAACGGCGATTGATGAAATTCGTTTTATTTAAACTTTTGTAGCGTTCTTATTGAGAGCTCTTATTTTTCAAAATCTAGGTCGTCCTCCTCAAAGTAATGCCCTTTGGCTCCAATACACTTGTGCCAACGTTTTTCCCAATCCTCGAAACAGTTGTTAAATTCAATTTCCGGAATAACCTTCAATGCGCGTAGCAATTCACGTTTAATGTCTTCACTTGGCACAAAAATGTTGCCTCGGAGCGGTCGGTTGAGTTTGCTGAATAGCTAGAAGTTACACGAAGCTACATCATGCGAACACGATTGTTGCGGCACGATATTGGTTGAAAATTTGGCTCACGAAGAATCAGTATGCGACGCAGAGTAGTTTTTTTGGCTTCGGCTTACCTTCGTCGCCATATTCAGCCTATTGATCGTCTGTTTCCGGGTCGTAAGTATAGATCCAAGAATCAAGACCAGTATTAATACGTCTCATGGCATTCTCGTAGTCAGAAACTATTGTTTCACAGTCGCTAACCAACGCTGTTTTCGGAAAAATTTAGTGATTTTTAAAAAAAGCGTGCTTTCGCTTTTCTTAGGCCCAAATGATGACATTATGAGGCCATTGACCTTACTGTTTACATTTTAGCGAGGTCAATGTCCTTTTTGTTAACCTTTATGAGGACCTTTTGTTTACATTTAGCAAAGTCCAGAACTTTTGCTCATATTTTACCAAGTCAACAACCTTTATGGGAAAACTTTATCGTTTGACTAGAAATCTTCACGAGATTTGGCATGGCGTGTTGTCTAAGGAAATAATGCCATTTTCGAAAAAATGGTTTTGATTCAATTTGAATCGCATCGAGGCGCGAGAGTCGGCCACTCGTAAGCACTGACCAAGCATGTATACATGAGAAAAAATGTTAACTTTGGTTGCATCGAAACCAATATAACAACATATTTCCTTCTTTTACTTAATTTGTTTGCCAGCTATATGATATAGTGGTCTGATCTGAACAATTTCTTCGGTGACTGCAATGTTGTCTCGGGTTATAATCTATGTCAAATTTCCAGGGCAAAAAGCCAGAGAAATATCTTAAAATGTAAAACTACAGCTAGAAAATCGGAATCTAAGCAATTTATAAATATATAATCCTATATCTATCCCGAAGCTATAATACCCTTCACAAGAACAAAAGATTCCTTACAAGAACTTGGTTTTGATCGGTTAGTTTGTATAGCGGTTATATGCTCGGTTCGGAAATTATTCCTCAGCTACTTTAGAAGAAAAGGAAGTGCGCAAAGTCGATATCTCAGAAATTGTGGAACTAGATTAGTTTTATATGTGTATTTTTTTTTATTGTTACATTGGGGAATCACCGGAATACTTGGTTCTTGAGTTTAAGAAGAATTTTTAATTGGTATAAAAGAGGAAAAATTGAGTTGGTGCAGTTGGGCGGTTCCAAAATAGATTAGTTCAACAAAACTATTCAGAGAACTACAATAAATTATTAGAAAATATATTAGATATAAAAATTCCGTTATGTGAATAGTAAAATTGGTTCACGGGGTTTTTCAAGTTTAGAACATCTGCATATATGGGCGTGTGTTGTGTTTTGTAAACAGAGACCATAAAACTGCTAATTCACCACATTTTATGCAAATTCACCACATATTCTGAAAATTCACCACATACTTTGAAAATTCACCACAGATTCTGCAAATTGACCACATATTCTGAAAATTCCCCACAGATTCTGCAAATTCACCAACTACTTAGACTTTACTGTTTTCACTTCTTTTATTTTTATCCACACCCACCTAATTGAAAAAAGTGGAAAATTTTTAATGGAATTATAATTTAATAGGACATTTAGTACAACAAAACAAAAAAATAAAAAAATCAGCAAATAATGAATTGTAAAAAAGTTCGACTGTTGTAAGAAGCTTAATACATAATCTAAATATATGTATGTGTATGTATACATACTTCGATTATACATAAGTATATATATATCCGTCTAGCAGAATGCATTAAAAATTGTACTAATTCAAGGCACTAAGTACTCGTAGGAGGATTAATGAAATCTATATACAATAGCGAGCGCACGGCTAGTAGCGCCACGTCATCCACACTAACTAAGGCACTAAGGTGCTAAGGCTTAAAATTTCTCCGCCGCTGGTGGACCATACTCGGCGGCTGGTGCCGGTGGTGGGCCATATTGTGCAGCTGGCTTTTGTTGTTGCTTGTACTTGATAAAGTACACCTCCGGTTTGCTGGGCTCAGTTGGCGCTGGTGATGGCAATATGAGTGGCTGTTGTTCCTCTGGTTTCTTCACCAACACATAGACGAGAGTCTTGTGTTCATCCTGCACTGGTGGTGGCAGCACTTGTTGTACGGGTGCTGGTGGATTTGGTGCCTTAATGAAGATGATTTTGTAATGTTTCTTTGGCACGGCAGTTTGGATGGGTTCGGCGGCCTGGAAGACTTCTGGCTCCTCTGGTGGCACATGAACGTACACGTTCTTGGTGACAATTGTCTCAGGCGCTGGTGGACCGTAGAATGGTGCGGGTGGACCATAAACTGGTAGTGGTTGTGGTGCCGCTGTGGATGGTGGGCCGTATTGTTCCGCTGGCGCTGGTGGTGGTGGACCGTACTGCTTTTGTGGCACTGGTGGTGGTCCATAGCGGGCGGACGGTGGCTCCGGCATGGCCATAGCCATAGCTAATGTGCAGGCGATCACAAATAGGCAACGCATTTCGTTGTGTTTTATTATTGTTATTAAATTGTATTAGTCTTAAACTGTTGAACTGTTGTCTTAAGCCTTAACGGTGCTTTATGTTACGCGCTCGGTGAATCGTTTTGAATTGACATAATGTTTTGGGTCAGAAAATGCTTTTATATGCATGCAAAATGCGGCGACTTCGACACTCGGAATTTCAATTTCATTCGTTTAAAAATGGCGTAATTTCGCCAGAATGGCTTGCGCGCCGTAGACTTCACGTTTCGGCTTTTGCATGATTTTATTACATTTTACTTCGTCCACACAGTGTGCCCAATTAATTTTACTGATATTTATTGTGCGTATGTGTGTTCGTGTGCATTTAATTTTTGGCATAGATTTACAAATCGTTACGATGCGCGTACGCACGCCCGCAACGCGACTGCGTCAACCATCGCAGTGCGCCAGCGCCGCGTCGCGAATTACGCGATTCAAGCCAGCCAGCCAGCTCGTCGTACGCTACGCGCATACGCAATGCGATTTCCGAGTTGCGCAGCGCGTCAAAACAATAATAAGAATAACCACAATCACCATGCAACCGACGACGATTAATGAGCGCACACAACCACACACAGATGCGTATATGGCAGTATGTGTGAGTAGTAATCGAAGTACTTCAATTACAAAACTTATTTGACTTACACTTTATTCGCAATTTTTCGCAGCTAAGTATTGACTTTAGTCGCTGCTTTGGCGTCGGCGCGGCGCTCACTGTACACGGTAGCACTCGTACGCCCGCCCAATCACTTTCGTGTCGACACCTTTTTGGGCTTCCCGGCTGTAAAGCCTACGAACTGCCAAAATCGCCTGCACTTATGGTCACATTACGTCGCTGTATGCACTCCCTTGCTCTTGCTGGGCGTCTGCCGGTGCCTGCACGCGTACTACGGTGGTCCGGCTTCGGTCAATGCATTGCACAAAGTTATGTAATTATCCAAAGTAAGGCGGCAGTGGGTGATTGCTCATACGCACATATTTATGAATACTTCGGTCAGGGCTATTAAGTACGTGCTAATTATTTATTTCACATTCCGTTGATCATTCACCAAAATATTTACATACAAATATTTGTTTTTTATTGGTCACGTATCTTGCCTCAAGGACGAAAAAAGTAAAAGTGTCCTCACTCGTATTCACATTTAATTGAAGTGTATGGAAACATTAAATTTTTCCCAATTCCAAAGAGTAAAATGCCTACAAAGTTAAAGTATCCAATATAATGGGTGAACCAAGTAGAGGTATTTTTTCTATAGCCTTTTTTTGAGAGATCACGTGTGAGCCGTGTCTAGCTGTCATGTCATTTTTGTTCAGTATTGCTTGGCATTTCATTATGAAAAGACTTACGACTGAATACAGTTTACAAATCGTTCAACTTTATTACGAAAATGCATGTTCTGTAAGGAATGGTATTTCACACGCTTCGCTCAACTTATGGTCAACATAATTGACCTACTGACATCACCCATCTTCAGACCCAGTATTCATTATTGGATTGGTCGACCGGACGGACCACGTCCAGCACATAATAAAAACAAGAAAAAACATTAGCTTCGGCTGCAGCTAGTATACCCTTCACAGGTGCATTTCTTTTAGTAACTATGTGTTCAGTTTATATCGAAGCTATATGCTATAGTAATCCGATTTGAATAATTTTTTCGGAGATTACATTGTTGCTTTGGAAAATAATCTATACCGAATTTCATGAATGTATCTTGTCAAATGTGAAAGTTTTCCATACAAGAAATTGACCCCTATCGTTCAGTTTATTTGGCAGCTATATGTTATAGTGGTCCGATATCAGCCGTTCAGAGAAATGAGTAGCTTCTTGAATAGAAAATGCCGTTTGCAAAATTTCAAAAGGATATCTTAAAAACTGAGGGACTAGTTCGTATATATACAGACGGACGGACGGACGGACGGACAGACAGACAGACGCACAGACGGACATGGTTAAATCGACTCAGCTCAACATACTGATTATTTATATATATACTTTATAGGGTCTCCCACGCTTCTTTCTCGGTGTTACAAACATCGTGACAAACTTAATATACCCTATCAGGGTATAAAAATATAGCAGCCGTAGCTGAGAGTGTACACGAAGACCGTGGAGAGTCGATTCGGCGCCGTTCGCAGCAACTCGGACTGGCGTATGAAACGATTTGGCGCATTTTTCGTCGAAATCTTAAATTGAAAGCGTACATATGTAATACAGCTTGTGCAAGAACTGAAGCCGCTCGACCTTCCAAAGCGACATCGCTTTGTCCTATGAGCTCTTGAAAAGTTCCAAGAAGATCCGACTTTTTCGAGTCTATTTTTATTCAGCGATGAGACCCATTCCTGGCTCAATGGGTATGTAAACCAGCAAAATTGTTGCATTTGGGACGAAGACCAACCTGAAGAGTTTCAAGATTTGCCATTTCATCCAGAAAAAACAACAGTGGGGTGTGGTTTGTGAGCCGGTGGAATCATCGATGCATATTTCTTCAAAAATTATGCCGGTGACAACGTAAACGTCAATGGCGACCATTATCGCGCCATGATAACCGTCTATTTGATACCTGAAATTGATGCCTGTGATCTTGGCGACATTTGGTTTCAACAAGACGGCGCCCCTTTACACACATCAATGGATTTATTGCGGAAACACTTCACTGAGCAGGTAATTTCAAGTTTTGATCTGATCGATTGGCCACTAAGATCGTGTGATATCAAACTTAGACTTTTTCCTCTGGGTATATGTAAAGTCAAAAAATTATGTGGAGGACCCCGCTTCTATTCCGGCCTTTGAACAATACATTACGCGTTTCATTCGGCAGTTACCCATTTCGACTGGTATCGAACGAGTCATCGAAAATTGGACTCAACGGATGGACCATCTGAGACGTAGCCGCGGCCAACATTTAAAAGAGATACTCTTCAAAAAATAGATATGCCAAAGAGTGTCCTTTCAAATGATAATAAACATTCCCCATTAATTTTGAAGCTTCTGTGTTTTTTTTTTTTTTTTTTTTTGAAAAAAGTAGGTGACCTCGAAATGTATCACCCTTTACAAGTATTAGTGCGTAATTTTCATTTTGAGTTTGGTGTTTCGTTGTGCGCAAAATAATTTATGACAAAATTATGGCTATAAATACATTAATTTTTTCCGTTATAGCTTTCTTATGGCTTTTGGCGCGTTTATTAGCATAAAACAAAAGCGCCGAGTTGAGAAAGCAAAGAATTACAACAAATGAACCCGAAGCTTTGGTTGGATTAAAGTGGTAGATAATCCTATTGAGTTAAAATTTTGGCTTCGGTAAGTTACAAAAACTCTTTTCACAACTTTGGTTAGGCCTCCTCTATTGGGATATGGCTCTATGGTATGGAACCCTAGTTATTGTCCGAATGAATGACAAGTTAGATTTTGTTCTAAAACAATTTTAACTTTTCGTTTTTTTATGGAATTTTCGATGGTATTCTAGCTTACATCTTCCTCCATACACAAATAGTTTAAAACACACCATACTTACAAGTCGCAAGTAAATGCTTGACATTATATTGCTTTTAAAAATCCTGAATGGAAGAATTTTGTGTCGTTATCTTTTGCCAGAAGTTCAATTTACTATCCCGGCTCGTTTTACGAGGCATCCTGACTGTAGAAGTCTTTTAGATCAAATTCTATACTAAACGAACCTTTCCGCCGCATATCACTGGACTTCAATTCAAATTCCTGCACATTCGATTTTTCACACTTTTAGCAATTAAAAAGACTAGACAATGATTGCTTCAAAGGTCATTGACCACAAAACGTTTTTGACCTTGCTATATATGTAGAAAAGGGTCAATTACCATGAATGGGTTGTTGACTGCGCTAAATGTAATCAATACAGTCATTGATCTTACCAAAGGTAATTGACCTTAGAAGGTTGTTGACTTCACTAAATTTTAATGAAGAAGTCTGACTAGTTTGTTTATAAATGTAAACAATAGGGCCCTTAACATCACTAGAAGCTTAATCTCGCTAAAGTTCATTAAACTAAAAATGGGTTGACCACGCTAAGAGTTAGCTAAGCTAGTACTATGTATATATGTCAGCTTTCATCTATAAATCTGATCGAAATTCAGTATATTGCGTACGTACATATATGTGGGGAAAGTAATTGTAGGGGCGGATACCTAAATAATGGGTGATTCAAGTTGATTTATTTTTTTCAATAGCCGTTTTTTACAGATCACGCGTGAGTCGTGTCAAGTCGTATGCGATTGATTTCTGTACTTATTAATGTTCATTTTGTAAGCCTATCGAAAGACTATATTTAAATATAAAAACTCCAAATTTATTTAAAAAAAATGTATTAATTTAACAAATGTGAGACATGTAATAAAATACATGTACTATGAAATCCCTCTATAAGAACAATCTTTATAGCCGGACATCTCCCATAACCGGACAAATTTCATGAACACAATGTTTTCATATAAAATCAAATCCTATAACCGGTTATGAAAACGTTCCAATGACCAGATTCGAACACTATTTGGATAATATTTCGTTCAAATGATCTCTGATAAACTGAAAAAACTACAACAAAATTTGTAGAGACTGTAAAAAAGGAAAAAAAAAAAGTAAAGTAAAGTATACAATTTATAATTCCTGTTTTTTTTTCTTATTAATTTATGGAATTCTGCCACAGTTTTTTCTAAGAACAATATGCAAAATGGTCATCGCAAGCAATTTAACTTGAGCTAGAGGCGTCCATTTCGCGATGACTCAGCGGTAACTAACTGTATAATTTTCATTCACTCACTCCTGCATGACATTGGTGCGCATTTATTAGTGCAAGATAGTTCTGAGTTGAACTTTCTGACTGTAAAAATGCATTTACACGTTTTTGTCACGCCCAACAACCCCCCCATATGTTAACAGCTCCCATAGCCGGACAAAAACACTGTGACGTTGGGTGTCCGGTTATAAAAAATTTCACAGTTTTTACAAAAATACGGGCAAAGAAGCATATCAAACAAAAAACGCTGTGGCAGTGGGTGTCCGGTTATGAGGAAGTTCACTGTATTTACAAAAATGCGCGCTAAGCAGCATTTCTATAAGAAAAGAAAGAAGCGGAAGTCAACTGCGCATGAGTCAGTTGACAGTTAGCGCAAGGTTGCAACGTAAGGGCTACCTGTTTGTAAGTTTTGTAAATAAAACCAACCACCACCAACAAGCAACCGTGCTTACTGTGACAGTGCTACGATAAATGTTTATTTACGCTTTTAGTGTTCTTTATTTGTTGAATATGTACATATGTGCATGTGTTGGTTTTCATAAAACTTCTTTCAGTGCTTTGGAGCTTCAGATAGTCGCGACCTCATGAACTCGTTATGCAACTTTCAATTATACTGTTATAATATTATGTTCCAATACTAACACGACACCCTAATGACTCCACATGTAGCAACCCAAAATCTTTCTTAGAATTGAGTGTACTCACGTAAACAAAGCAGAGCTTTACTGCTGTAAGTGCTGAGCTGATCGGTGACTAAGCTTAGTTTAATACGTGCACAGAAGTGCTAACGACTTTAGAATATTTTTTATAGCCATAAGCGCAGTCAGTATATTGTTAACACGCGCGGCAATTTACAAAAACAAGTAGTCAAGGCAGTGATTTACTCTAAGATAAATAGAATCAACAATTATTATAAAAAAAAAAAACATATGTGCATTAATATGTAAGTATTAGATAACAGTTAACCCATTGGAGTTTGCGCGGCTTCGTTGAATGCGGGAGAAATTATCATAATTAATTGCGGAACAATTAAAAAAGCAAATAAAAGCGTCTGGTTTTGATACTAATTAGCGGCAACTTCTCTTACTCACGCTCACGAGAGACATTCCTCTTCTTATCATTTTTTCAAAATTTTGTAAGGTTTATTTAGATGGTAATAATAATAATAATAGTACCCAACGATCACCCTCCTCCGCACAACCGACGCGAGGCGCGCAATCCGCAAACGACCGAAATTAGCGGAGAAAGTTTTTAAGCGTTGCGATTTTAAGCTGCTCAGCTACAGAATCAAAAACTTCCAACAGCCATAATTAAGAATTAGTTTAAAGTAAGTTTATGGGGATGTTCGAGTCTCAATCACTGCGGCAATATTGCAAAGCATCATATTCGACGCAAAAATTTATCAACTTTTGCGTATGTCAAACGTTCGAGCAACTCAAATTTTGACATTTCTTGCGCGTAAAAGTGACAAAATCGCCATAAACAAAATTTATGATGGAAAAAATGAGGCAAGCGAAATCGCTTTTTATTTTTTTTTTATAACTATTTATTATCATTAATTGTGTTTCACGAGGCATTCGAAAATGTTTTTTGTTGTTTTAAAGAAGTTTTGCGATTTTACTATTGCCCTCTTCTTTAAAATTTCAGTCATAAGTCACTTTTTTACGCAGAAAACTTTGTTTCCTTGCTTTTTTGCATTTAAGAAGCAAACTACACTCAATATCCATCAAGTTATCCACTGTTAAATTTATTAAAAATTAATTTTTAAGACTTCTTAAACTTCACTTATTTGATGCACCTGCACGCCGCGCAAAATATTTGCAAAATATTTATTTAAGTATCAGCTGAGTATCTGCAAAAAAACATCAGGGTTGCAATATTGTTGCAGTTATTTACTTGCTCGAACATCCCCTATTATTTTTAAAAGTTACTTGTTAAGGGTAAATAAAATATTTTTTTTTATGATAAAGAATTAGTGATTAATTAACAACCCAATTTATTGGGAATACAAACCACTGATGACTCAGTATGCACTTACACTCGCGCGAGTGTTTAAGAGCAAAAAAGAGTTGTATATTTAAAAAGTACAATTTATTCAAAGTTATCCGTTGTTTTGATTACGATGTTTTGCGAAATGACATATCGCGTCGAATCGAATTAGGATGTGTTGGATCGTTGTCGGCGCGGGTGGAACGATGATGATCGAAGCCAAAGTGGTAATTCCACGGCGCAGTATGAAGCGTTAGTGGATGGGCGACTTGTGTAGTACGAATATTAGATGACGAATGTGTCCGCTTTCCCTTTTGACCATCCTTTTTGTTGAGTGGGTTGATTGATGTAGAAGTGTGGTGAGTTATGTTGAGTGGTAATGTATTAGTGTAGTGTCATCAGATGGGGAATTGAGCTGTGTGCGCCAGTTTTTCCGGGCAGGCTGAACTCATTTAAACAATGAGTCTGTTAGATCAGATGTGCTGGAATGAGAGTTGAAATCGTGACATATACGCCAGAAAGATTCGTTTAACTCAAAATTTGTTATAGAAAATTTTAAAAGTAGATGTCTAAACTGCCTGGTTTGAGCGAATGTAAAACAACAGAGATGGACTACAAACTGACCCTGTCATAAGTTTTACAAGAAATATTTTACACAACACTGACGACTGTTTGTTTTATGACAGGAAATATTTTGTCTTGCCCTCGTTCACTACCAGACCCACTTGCTTCGCATCCTTTATCCATTCTGGAGAAAGCTGAACTAACGGCGCGGTTGTTGAGGCCAATGATATCGTTGTCATCGGCGTACACCAGCAGTTGTACACTCTTATAGAAGAGAGTACCTTCCCTATTCAGTTCTGCAGCTCGAATTATTTTCTCCAAGAGCAGTTTGAAAAAGTCGCATGAAGATGACACTAGCAAAGAGAAAATATTTTACAGTTTCTCTTTGATGAAGGAAAGAACGCAAGCGATAATTTACGATAACGTCAAGTGAAAACGGTCGTGGTCTAATTACGGTGAGTCGGCGCATGCCGTGGCTAAGTTACGATTGACGGCCAGTAATGTTTATCAATTTTCTCTTAAGCCTATAGGAATGGTATTGTGTTCCATCAGGACAACGTCAAGCCACACACATCGATGTGTATTCATCTCAAGAAAAGTTTTATTGTTCAAGTTTTTTGCTAATAGGGTTTCTATGAAAGTGGACCTAAACAAAGGCAATTTATCGAACGAACCGGTGTATTCTCGTATTTACCTTTATATTTGAACATTCGGGGGTTCACAATAAGCAGTTTTGTTTCTAACGCTTAAGCCTCTATTATTTTTAGCAAACTTCCATTGAAAGATTATGTTTACGAGGGTTGCCTTTTATATTTTGGACTACAGAACAAAAACAATTATAAACATTCAAAATCGCTTTATTGTTGTTCAGAATATTTTCCATTAAGATAACCCTTTGCATGGGTTTGAACCGATTGTCGAAGCACTTTTGCCACTCAGATTGAGGTATCTTCAGAGCATGCGTTTTGAACGCAAAAACCGCCTCTACGGTTGGTGAAAAGCGTTGACCTCTTAGTTTATTTCTTACGTACGTGGAAAAAAGAAGTCATTCGATGACAAGTCAAGACTGGTTTACTCATCAAATTCATATTTTGAGTGCCTAAAATCGATTGAATTCACCACAACAATGATAAACAATAGTACTTGATGGTGCTTAATCGCCAAAAATTGAATAAAGGGGTTACATGGGTTTCCTCAGGTGAAAAATAGCTTTTTTCAACATTTTTTTCTCATATCAAAAAATAAATGTTTTATTAGAATCTTTTGTTGTTAAAAACATGCGCTATAAACAAAGAAATTCTGAAAGGAAGAAAACTGTAAATTGGATTTTTAGCAGATATTTTTACAAAAAAATTAAAATTTCGCGAGATTCTTTTATTCAAATAGTTGTAATCGAAGAAAATATCCTTCGTCCAAGTCTTTAAGAATTGTATTTTAAGGATCTGTGTAAAATTTCTAGAAGGTCGGTTGAGTAGTTCTCGAGAAATCTTGCCAACCGACTTCAAAAACACAGAGAAAAAACGCGTTTAAAGTCGGCGCACTTAGCAGAGCTAGCCTCGAGCGCACAAGTTCTCAAGACTGTATCTTCGAAACTATTACTCGGTTCAAGTTTAGGTCATTCTAGAACTGTTGTAAAATTGATTAGGACTATAAAAAATTAAATTTTTTGAAAACCGTAAGTCCATGTAACCCCTTAAGTTCATCGAACGTCGATGTGAAGAATAATGTCGCGAAGTCTTCGCGATTAAATCAATTTTTTGGCCGAAGTGAATACAACAAAAACCGCTTGTATATCAAAACTTTCTGAGTATGTATAATATCAAAAATGTCAAACGGTAAAGTTGTGAGTCGCCAGTTTGGAACACTAGTGTTACCAAATACCGAAATATAAAAGGCAACCTACGTATTAGTAAAAAAATTATAGAGAAATTGATTATCTCTTCATTTTTACGTGTAATAAAAATGATTACGAAATAAAAGAAAAAAACGCTAGCTTCGTCTGCATGGAAGCTATAATACCCTTCACAAATACAAAATATTTCTTAAAAGAATTTGATTTTGATCGGTTCGTTTGATCGGCAGCTATATGCTATAGTGATTCGATCTAAAATATTTCTGCGGAGATTGCACCGTTGCCTTGAATAATAATACATGCCAAATTTTCTGAAGATATCTCGTCAAATGAGAAAGCTTTCTATATAGCACTTGATTCTGAGAGTGAGGTTAGGCTCGTTATATGTTTTTATACCCACAAAAAGGTTTAATAATAGGTTGTCAAAAAAGTCTTGCGGTATTTTCGCTAGTTGGCGCTGAAAGCGCGTAGTTCTAGTTTCATTTGTCGCATCGGGTCATGCTATACCTTTTTGGAAAGCTCATTTCACGCGCTAACACGTGTTTGATTGATTGCCGTTTCTTTTAAGTCGTTCGTGAATTATAGCGTCGCAAACATGGAGCAAAATAAAGAGAAAATACGACATATTTTACAGTAAAATAAAATTTGTGCAGTTTATGCACCCGATACAGTTTCCATTTCCACCTCACAAGGATGGTTTCAACGTTTTCGTTCTGGTGTAGAGGTAGTCGAAGATGCACCACGCCCCGGAAGGCCTGTCGTCGAAAATTGCGATAAAATCGTTGAATTGGTCGAAAGAGACCAGCATAGTAGCATCGGTCAAGAGCTGGGCATGAGTCATCAAAAATTCATTTCAATTTCAATAAAAAAAAAAATTCAATAAAAATACCGCAAGACTTTTTTGACAATCTATTATGTTGCCACGAAGTTCGTAACAGCCAGAAGTAAACTTCAGAGACTCAGCAGTATGAGCTGAGTGGATTTAGCCAGGCCCATCTGACCGTCTGCCTATATAAACGCGAACTAGTAGTCCCACAGTTTTTGTCATACAAACTGAATGATCGGAATAAGTTTTGTTTTCTTTTTAAAGAATAATTTGTATTTGTGAATGGAGGGAAGAGAACCGAAGCCAACGTTTTTTCTTGTTATTACTTCTTTTTCTGATAAGTAAATGGTAAACAGAAAAAAATTGGGTGTATTATTGCATTGTGATCGAAATGTAGCGTATCAATAGAACGAATATGCCTCGCATTTGCCTGTAGATAACACACGCTCTTATCTTTTCTTATCTTCTAGCACCCTTTTGTTGTGCACAAATTGTTAGTTAGTGAGTTGTAGACATTTCTTTGAAACAGCTGTGCAAAATGTTTAAAAAGAGTGCAAAGAAGGAACCAAATGATTCCAAAGAAGCTAAAAACAACGCCCTGGTGCTACAGGATCCACGCATGAAAGTGCGCACTGCCACTGCGCATTCGGAGACAACGAATACGACCGAAAAAAGTGCAACGATTTTCGACAATGAAAATAACAAAATGACTCATCAAACCGTCAGGCAAACGGTGACGAATCAAAAGACTGCTCGCGTCACTGAGATCTCAATACGTCGTACACCCACTAAAGAGGAATTGGCTGAGCTGTTAATGACGTCTGGTCCCTTTCCGAATTTCACCAATCCTACATCATGGACCAAACAGGAGACTACAGTTACGCAAACAAATGGCGGCACACAGACTTCCTTTCTGCAACAGCAAAAAATGAAATTCCAACAGTCGACTGGTACAAAAATGGGGTCGGGTGCGTCGTGGAGAGATTTCACCAGCAGTAAGCCAACAACAACAACGTTTAACGTTCATGTCGATAACTATGCTCCACAGTCGATGCTTAGGGCGCTGCCAGCGCTTCCCAGCTCAACGCCGCCGACTGGCTCATCATTGATGAAACCCATTCGCAGCACAACAACAACAACAAGCGTCTCTCCACTTGCAAATAGTTATAGTCGCAGTACAACAACAAGCGTCTCTCCACTTGTAAATAGTTACAGTCGCAGTCAAAGTGGCAGCGGCAGTAAGTTGGCCATCTCGAAAATAGGTACGAGCTCGAGTGACACCAGTATTGCAAGCAAAAGAGCCGCATTTTTTAATACCAATACACCAGCAACAACAATAACTCCAGCATATTCTAATACTAAATCAGCAACAACAATAACGCCAAATTATGTGTCGCCTTATGGCAATAGCGCGTATAGGCCACGTGACGCGATTAGTTACACCAAACCCACAACCACCACCAGTTCTATGTATCTCTCACCAATTTTGACCAGCACAAAACCGCTAACAACAAAGCCTTTATCGCAAAGCAGCAGCTTTACGCCAGCGATCAAGCCCTCGACGCAAACGTTGTCGCTGCCGCAAAAGTCACTAAGTGCCAGTGCAGTCCAAGTCAAGTCTAATCTAAAGCCAGGTTACGCTGTGATTTTCAATACCGTGGACTTTGCGGACAAGACGCGATTTGACAAGCGTGACGGCAGCGATTATGATGCGAAGCTCATAAAGGAAACATTGCTGAAGTACAAATTGAATGTGGACACTAAAAAGAATCCTACAGTCAACAATATCAAGGATACTATTAGGAAATGTGAGTAATTTCTTAACATTAACAAAAATAATTCGAAATTTTTTGATTAACCCGTTGGACAAATACATTACATTACAGCTGTAGATTGTAGCTATCCTCTATTCGGTTACCATCCTCTATTCGGAGAACATTTAAATTCTTTGCCGATATCTCTCAAAAGATCTGTAACGAAATCAGAAGCCAAACGACCACATTGGCAAAACGTATACCTATAGATCCCACTGAAGTTCTAAATTGCAGCGTCCTCTAATTAGTTTCGAAGCGAACCATATCCAAATTGATCAGGCCGCAATAAGACCAAATAATTGTCGGAAGCTGCAAACAAATTGAATGGCTTGAGGGACTAGGACAATTCTTTGACGAATGACGTACCTATTCCCATCTATTCTTCTATTCTCTTCTTTAAATCTTAACACCATTTAATCTTAAGAACAGTCAAATTGATTCCCAAATTGTGGGAGAGTGGTAGTAAAATGTTTAGCTCACAATATCTATGTGGCTCCAATTGCATTCGTTATGCAACTTCTCGTCAACTAATTATCCTTTGTAGAAATTTCCCGCGTCTCAGTACTAGATATATTATAGTTAGAATACCTAAATTTCTTCTCGAATATTTTGTAAATATTTTGCTGTCTCCTGACTAATACTAGCTGTTACCACACAAGCGTCCAAACTTAAGCCAATCTTAGGCCCATTGCATTCCAAACCGGTCCAGTAGCTGAGTGGATTTGATAGAATACCTCTTTTTTGATCAAAGTCGAAAGTCAGTCAGGAAGGCTGACCATTAATCCCATCACTCTCTTCATTTTGTCGACTCCACTTTACCCAGTTTATGAAGGTAGGATCTTAGATGTGTTTGTCCTGTGATAACTCCTACAATGTTACTTAGTGTATACTTACTTAAACATATAAGCTTTTGGAACAGTCCACCATTCACTACCCCAAAGGGAAACGGCATATTTTAGTTGCTGTTACACGAACTGAGGTGTTCGCCAAGAGCCCAACACCAGCTCGTCCGCCCTTTCATTTCCTTCTGTTCCTATATGACGGACGCAGATAATTTTTACCGAGAAAGTCTAGTTATTGCTTATCTACTTAGTATGGGCGCGACGCATAACCTTAACTGCCGCTAGACCATACACAAAGTATTAACTCTAAGTAACTCTGTATAACTCTCCACTTGGCTGACATCAAGAAAATACATATAAAATATGGCAATAATATAAATATCTTTGTACATATCACTAACTTTGTTATTTCTTTACATATTTCTAGTAACAACAAAGAATTTCAAAAATTATTCTTGCCTGGTAATTGTTATACTTAGCCATGGTAGTGCAAATGATTCGATTGCGGCCACCGATGGCGTCTACAATTTGAACGAAGTCATACTTTATCCAATACTAGATATACCAACGTTGAAGGACAAACCGAAAATATTCATTATACAAGCCTGTAAAGGTGACCTGGTACCGGGTGAATATAAAACAGATGCTTATACGACACGCGGACCGCCAACTGAAATATTGAAATGTTACAGTACTTTTGAAGGTAACAAAATTATAAATTAAAATGATAAGCAATGTATGCTCATATCCGATTTTCTTTAAGGTTATGTGTCATATCGCACCGACTCCGGCAGCCCATTCGTGCAAGCCTTATGTGATGAAATTAAGCTTAAAGGAGATAATACCAATATAGAGCAGCTCATGAAGAACGCCATAGCAACAGTGAAGACTAAAACAGCGTAAGTTATGTTTAAATGTTGTTTATTTACAAAGTTAAATTTTTTTTTGTGAGAGTTTTATTTGAAATTGTAACATGTGCGTTCACTAGTTTCAGGTTACTTTTAAATTATGTAAAGATAAGAAAAAGCTTTAAGATGTCATAAGGTTGACACTTGCCTTTCTACTTATTTTCTCTTGTTGTTTACATGAGTACTCCTCCAATTTGTTGTTCGTTTTGAATGTTTATACAAGTTCAAATAGACCTTAAATCCATTGTTGTATTTTTATGAAGAAGCCCTTTTTGTGGATGAAATATACACTAGTATTTAAAGCTACACATCGAGTTCCGAACGGTAGTAAACATTTCTCCAATTGTTTGTTTACAGCAGTTACTTAAGTCAGCACCCTTTAGTAGTGCGTTGCGATTTTTACAATGGATAAAAATATCGAACAAAGAATTTGTCTCAAATTTTGTATTTTTAACCAAATTTCGAAGGATGTGATGCTTGAAAATCGTCAGGAAAATATTAGAGAGATGGCAATAGAGCTCAACAGCTATCGCGAGTCCGTTGGAATGATTTTGGTTGATATTATGGGTATGAAACGTGTTCTTGCATGACTCGTCCCGATGCCGCTGAATTCTTTTAAAAAGAAGGCCGTAAACAGGTCTCTTTGAACATGCCTAATCGTGTGAAATCCGATACCAAATTCATGAAGAGCGTTTTAACTACCTATGAGCCAAGGATATTTGAGCTTGACTTGCACGCAAGTCAACAATCATCGAAAGGGAGAAAAAAAACAAGCCAAAACCACAAATGCTAATTGTTTTTTTGTGCGTGGTTTGATGAGAACATTCGTCGAAAATGGCCGGAATTGTGGAAAAACAATTCATGGATTATACACGATGATAATGCACCGTCGCATTGAGTCACGATTGTAACCGAATTTAAAGCCAAAAACGCAATGAATATTAACGAACAACCACCATATTCACCAGAATTGGCTCTATGTGATTTTTTCTTGTTCCCCAAACTAAAATTGCCGCTGCGTGGAAGATAAAACCAAATTCACTGAAGTTGCTGAAGGCCATCTCAAAAAGTGCTTATGAAAAGTGTTTCGAGGACTGGAAAATCGTTGGCATAAATGTATTACATCTGAAGGGCATTACTTTGAAGACAAAAAATAAATATTGATGAATAATTAAATATTTTCCGTTTTATCTAACTAGTTTTAAAAGCTCCCAGGACTTTTTAATCTTTTTTGAAAAAATTATGAATTCTAATATTTAGAGTTGTATAATTGTCATTTCAAATTATCTGTAATCAGCACAGGAGAGATATTTATCACCTACAATATTAAGTTCTGAAAAATATTTCATTGAACTTTACGTTATTATTATAAATCCTGAAAAGTTTGATTTTCGAGTGAACGCTTAAATTGTTAAAGGGTTAAAATTATAAAAGTAATAATAAAGACTCTCCAATAAACTGAAGCTAATCTTTATAATTTATAAGCTTAGACTAAAAAAACTAACTCTGATATTTTCCTTTTTCTTTAACAGTGCAAAACAAGTTCCAAGCATGACTACTACCCTCACAAAGCCGTTTGTTTTTGGAGATTATGTGTAAATTTATAATAACTGTTACTAACTTTAAAATTTTGACTGCTGGCGACAATGTCTTACTTATAATGTACAATAAATAATATTGTTCAATATAACTTCATTTATACTTATAAACAATTTATACGTAAAAATATAAAATAGCAAATGCATATATTAGATAAATAAAGTCAACTGAGATTATATTATATCATTGGAAGTAATTAGAAGCATATCTTAAAACACTGGAAAAGAAGTCTCAAAACTGAGCACTAAAATATTTCAATTTAGTCAGGCGATTACCGTAAGTGAAGTATATCGATAATGATGGAGCTTTCATTCTCGTCAAGGATCATACAAACTCATGATGATAATTATAGGTAATGTGATTCTTCGTTTCCAATATGATATTGAAACGAAGCGTTATTTCAGCATACATATAAAAGCACTTAAATACAACTACAGTTAACGTTAATTACACTCTTAATAACTCTTATTTCCTGCATGAGATTTTACTGGCAGCGGTCCACCTCCCCAAAGCGCCGTAAATTAAGCCGTTCTCACGACAGTCGGGTCTACGTATCCGGAACGGACAGGAATTTTTATCCAGCCAAAGACTGTCAACTCGGCATAATTCTGCCGCTACAACAACAACAACAACCATAAAATGAGCTTGAATTGACTGCCGCTGTTGAACACATCAATTCGTAAGGGCAGGTGATAGGACCCTTTTTGCCCCTAGCTACCTCTTACATACGTAGAGGACCCCACCGGTGTTTTTTACCTTTGATATTTTTAACAACAAATCTGAGATATCTTATTTGAAGGTCAAGTATTGGTTTGTTGGACGCCGTCCTAATGGTTCAAGAAAAACACACCCAAAATCACATTCAAAAAGTCTAAAAGTGACATTAATAATATAGAACATAACAAGTTATATATTATTTCAATACAAATAAGAAAACTTAAAGCCGGGTCATATTATGTACATACATACATATATCGATTAATTCAACCAGTGAATGGCCAATTAAAATTCATTACCGTGAGTTTGAAAACACCTGTTTTCCACAAATAGAGCTTTATATACATACATATATGTATATCTATGTATAGAAAGATTTGTATGTGAATTCGTATATACAAGGTCTGTCACAAAAGAAACAGAACTTTTAAAATATAACTGTTTCTGGTGGCGCCACCTATTGGTGGGTATATGAAATAAAAAGTTTGATTTCTTGTTGACATTTCGTAAAAATTTTAAGACAATTGAATAACTACAATCGATATTATCGATCAAAAAGTGACAGCAGCTTTTGGTCATCGGTCGTAAAATGCAAAGAGCAAATATTATATTTTGTTTTAAACTTGGGAAAACGTTTACTGAAACATTTCAAATGATGAAAAAAGTTTATGGTGATCAGTGCGTATGCCGTGGTAATGTGCATGAGTGGTTTAAGCGATTCCAAGAAGGTCGTGAGGACCTCTGTGACGATCAGAAGTCGGGCCGGCCAAAATCAAAAAAAGAAGTCAAAAATAAAGACAATGCTGATTTGTTTTTACGATTCCGAGGGTATTGTACACCGAGAGTTCGTCCCACCTGGCCAAACGATTAATGCTGTGTTTCACCTTGGTGTTATGAAGCGTCTTTTGTCACGCATTCGTCGTGCTCGACCACAATACCGTGAGGCAGGATTCTGGCGCCTGTTGCATGATAATGCGCCGTGTCATCGGTCGACGCTTGTCACTGATTTTTTGACAAAAAACTCCATATTAACCATTAATCTCACCTACCTACTCACCTGATCTGGCACCCTGTGATTTTTACCTATTTGGAAAGCTTCATTTGCCCATAAAAGCACACTGGTTTCAGGACATTTCAGCTATCCTAAAGGCGACGACCGTTATTCTCAAGAGCATTCCGAAAAATTACCTTAAACACTCATTTGAAATGCTAATTGACCGGGCTAAACGCTGTATCGAAGCACAATGAAACTACATTGAATAAAAAAATATAACTTTTGAAAAATATTAATTTTTTGTTGCTTTCTTTTTAACAGTCCTGTTTCTTTTGCGACAGACCTTGTAGGACGACATTGACATAGTTCAGCGAATTAAAAGACAACGGCTACGCTGGCTAGGTCATGCTGTTCGAATGGACGAAAACACTCCAGCTCTGAAAGTATTTGACGCAGTAACCGCCGGGGGAAGCAGAGGAAGAGGAAGACCTCCACTCCGTTGGAAGTACCAAGTGGAGAAGGACCTGGCTTCGCTTGGAATATCCAATTGGCGCCACGTAGCGAAAAGAAGAAACGACTGACACGCTGTTGTTAACTCGGCTATAATCGCGTAAGCGGTGTCTACGTCAAGAAGAATTGATGGATTTCACTTAGACAGTTATACATACGTCCGTTGTGTTGCTCACACATTCCTAAAAATCCTAAAAGTGGATCACCAGATTCTCTTAGATCGACAAAGCGTTTTGAATTTACCACAAATTTGTTAAGGGCATTAATATCAGTTCCAGGCCCTTCGTTAGGTGCACCGAGAGTGTATCTACCGAGACATTTCAATCTCAGCCTGGCAAATATCGATCAATAGAGCAGAAAGTGACAAGATGATTCCACCTCACCTTCCTTCATACAGCTTTTGCAAAGACTGTCCCACAAAATTGCGGCGAGATTGACTTTGCTAAGAGCAAGTAACTAGTTTGGAGTACCTCTTACGGTTCGCTCTGGTCCCGAAGAACCACACATTTGCAAAAGTTCTGGTAGCTGAGCTCTGTTCCGAATGAAATGAGTAATAGCGTAGAAGCTGGATAATATTGTTAACGAGATCATGCACTTTTTGACTAGTTTTGACCGCATAAGTAGTCAAGGAGCTCAAATCCAGTCAACCCACTCGGCTATCGAAGTGAATGCACACCCCTCTGAAAGAAGCTGAAGCGAATCAGTACATCTACAGCTACCATGATGGCAGAGACCTGCGCTTGAAAGACGGGCTTTACATATAAAGAGTGTTCAGTTATTTCAATTTATCTACTAGGAATTGGTGAGCGGTTGCTTTGATATGAACTTATCTAGAGTTTTATTTTTGTTTATTTTGTTTATTGATCGCTTGACAAACATTTATCTTGGATTTTCCACACATCTGGAATTTACAGAACGCGAATACAAACAGATTATATGTTTGTATATGTTTGTGTGTAGACAGATTTCTATGTAAGTATATAAATATGTATATGTATATAACGGCGTTCAAATACTCTTTGCCTATCTGCTGAATTGTGATTGACATCAACATGCACATTTCTATTAAACATCATCATCAATAACAATTTGTGCAATTACAAATGAATTAAATACTTACGACCTCAAATATTTGTAGATACACATGCATACAGCCATTCATACATGCATACATATATACAAGTACATACGCACGTAGTGCCTCGTTGATGGATGAGTTATGTTCATAAACTTTAACATGTCTAAGAACAATTTGTTGCACGCAAAACACTTTACATTTAATTTAAGTGCATCTATGCTCATTTACAATGAAACCGCCTGCGTCATTGCAGCATCTTTTCCTCCTTCAATTACGATTTTTACAATTCATACTTATTAAGAAAATCAATATTTGCCCTAAGGTCTCATTATAAAACAACTTCATCTTAAATACAAACTTTCGTTGGAACCGCCTGTGGAAGATAAATCTATGAGGATTTTAAATTTTCTTTTTCAGACGCATTGACTTGACTCTGAGTGTTGCTTATCATATGCAAGTTCGATTAGAGTACAAAATCAAGTATTAATTATTCAAAAACGCTTTAAGGAAGGGGGGTAAGGTTTGTTTCGTCGAAAAAATACTTTTTTTCGTGAATTTTTGTAGAAAAAATTATAGCTGTAGGGTTATTTTACTTATTATTATATGAAAGTACAACATTTGAAGGATACTTAAAAAAAGTTTTATCGAAAAATAGCGAGAAATAACGGATTTATAGTCGATCTCTGCAGGCACCTCGAAAAAAAGTTTTTGTGCGGTGACCAGCCTACAGCATCATTGGATCATCCGAAAGCAAAAAATCAAAATGCTTTCTTTAGTTTAATAGTTTATCTTTCAATTGACGTCGAGTTTTTTTTAATTTTTCAATTCTTCAATTTTTGGTATCATTACGATTTTAGACAAAAAAATCGACATATTTGTTATTGTAAAATTCTTAGAAATTATTACTATTTTTGGAAAAACTCGACGTCATTCGAGAGCTATATATGTATATGTAGAATATTTGTACAAAATTTCAAAACAATCGATGCAGTAGTTTTTTCTGTAGGCTGGTCACCGACTTTAAAAATTACATATTTGGGAAAATCGATTCAAAGTTTTGTACACTCAGTGCAAGTAGCTGGAGGTACCGTTATTCAACCTGCTGTAACTTCGTTAGTTTTTCTCCGAATGACCTAAAACTTTAACACAATATTCTCGAGATGTTGATGGTTCAGAAATAAAAAATTAAAAAAAGTGGAAAAAAAAGTTGTCAAACCTTACCCCCCCTTAAGGGGGTATTCTAGTCTAGAATTTTGAAAAAAATCGATTTTTTTTGCATATTCTTAAAGACTGGACCTTTAAGAATATATTCCCCAAGGGAATTTTTAAAATTCCTATTATTTGCCGACTTATAGTTATTTTAGTGACGCAGCGTATAGACTGCCTGCAGTTAGACTCAAATCTTTAATCGCGTTTTTCTCGAAACTACTATTTTCAACACTTCTGACATGATTTCTCAAGTTCTAATGAACCGATTAACTTGAAATTTGGTGTGGACCGTCTTTATATATCTCTCTATGGTTGGAACTAGGATTATTAAAAAATTTTGATTTTTACTATTATTAAAAAATTTTGATTTTTACTATTATTAAAAAATTTTGATCTTTGCCTAAAAACGGGCAAAAAATTCAAACAGTCGCCATTTACAGAAAATTTTTTTTTTTTATCCTAGTTCAGATGATAGCGGCATTTGTACTGATTAAAATTTTTTTTTTTTTTTTAGATCACCCAAAGTGTTGGAATCGTGTCAGGAAGGGCGCACCCTTATTTTCAACCCCAGCCACGCCACCACGCCGCAATTATTCAAATTATCACAAAAATTTTTTTTTTTATTTTTTTTTTGTATTCTTAAAATATCAATAAATATCTGATAAAAAATTGGAGAGTAAAAATGTTCTGAGTTTTTTTTATTGGACTTTAAAAAATGCCGTTAAATAGCATTTCCAGACTAGAATACCTCCTTAATGGTATTTAAAATATTCTCCATTAAGATCCATAAACTTCTGCATGCGTTTGAAGCAGTTATCGAAGCACTTTTGCCACTCTGATTGAGGTATTTCCAAAACATGCGTTTTGGACGCATCAAACACCTCTTGAATATGCCCCGTTTTTTCCAAAAAGTAAGAAATAGTTTGCTTGGAAGGGTTTCGTGCGCGAACATCTTTTGTTGAATTGGAAACACCTACAATCGACTGAATCATCACCTATTAAGCAGTCATAGGCACGTTTCAAAGCACCGCTATCGTATTTTTTAACATTTCTCTCGACCAATTGACAAAAAGTGTGTTCATGCAATATCGAATGTATGCTGATCCCATACTCATTGTCTCAATCTTACAATAAGTCACATGTCGATCTTGGAATATACAAGTATGTTTGCGCACAGCATCTATAGTTACCGGAACAACAACTAACCTTGGACGACCTTTACGAAAAAGGAATTCATAATGCGCAACACCACGATAATCGAAGAAAACAGTCAACGTGACCTTGATTTTTGAGCGACTTTGGCGCGATTTTTTTGGTCTCGGCTCTCTTTTGGCACGATATTCGCTCGATTGACCGGTTGTTTCGGGGTCGTAAGCATAGATCCAAGTCTCATCGCCAGTTATAATGCGTTTCATGACACCCTGGCAGTCGGAAAGCATCGTTTCACACACTTCAACGCGACGCTTTTTTTCCAAAAAATTCAATGTTTTCGGTACCAGACGAGATTTGACGCGCTTGAGGCCCAAAAACATCCTTCAAAATGGTATTAGCTGAGCCTTTCGATATGCCAACTTCATCAGCAAGGTCTCTAATTGTTAATAGATGGTTTTTCAACACCAAATCTTTGAGTGAGCTTCGTCGGTTGCGGTTGATGGTCGCCCGAGACGCTCTTCGTCTTCGACACATTCACGGCCGGCTTGGAACTCAATATACCACTTGTAAACATATTTTTAGACATAGCCTCATCACCAAAGGCTTTCTGCACCATCCTCAATGTATGCGCAGCAGAAAATTGATTCCGTAAACTAAATTTAATGCAAATTCATTGCTCAACAAATTTCGACATCCCAAAAAACGAAAAACTCACTTTTAGCAGCACACAAAACGACACGTATCTCAAACATTAAGTAATATTTTGACATGAAATTTGACATAAATGTGACTGACAATACTAACAACCTAAAAAAATAACAATTCTCCAAATTCTCGACGCGCGCAGTTTAAATTCAAATGCCACCTTATTTTGGGCACAGTAGTTTATCTACAAAAGTGTCGAAATTCTTCGATACAAAATAAGTTCGCAGGGTGACTAACACAGTATGGGCACTTCAATCTTAGTCGAGAGTAATTTTACAGCGTGTGTGTTATCTACAGTTTTTCAACAATTGAGCGTTTGGGTGCTTTTAATTTACAAAAATTTTAAAAATTATCTTCTGTTCTCTGCTCAGAGCATACTCGTACTAGAAAGCAAAATTGTACCATGCGTCGTAGTAAAAACTCTGTCAAGAAACAAGTAAAAATAAAAACAAGTATGGAAGGGCTAAGTTCGGGTGTCACCGAACATTTTATACTCTCGCATGATAAAGTGATAATCGAGATACTGTTATTAGCAACTTTTTTGCGAGAGTATGAAAATGATGCCTTCTGAATTACATGAAAATGTCTGAGAGATTTACCGATATTTTCGGTGAAAAATTAGGTTATGTTAGGTTAGGCACTGAGTTCTTCGTGTTCGATATCAGGAACCTTGAAAAGTTATAGTCCGATCACGACAATTTTTCCACAAGGGTTACCTCAGCTCAAATACCATATTTGTGTAAAGTTTTATTCCGCTATCATCATTGGTTCGTAATGTACATATTATACAGAGAAGGCATCAGATGGAATTCAAAATAGCGTTATATTGGAAGAAGGCGTGGTTATGAACCGATTTCACCCATATTTCGTACATGTCATCGGGGTGTTAAGAAAATATGACATACCGAATTTCATTGAAATCGGTTTAGTAGTTCCTGAGATATGGTTTTTGGTCCATAAGTGGGCGATGCCACGCCCATTTTCAATTTTTAAAAAAAGCCTGGGTGCAGCTTTCTTCTGCCATTTCTTTTGTAAAATTTAGTGTTTCTGACGTTTTTTGTTAGTCGGTTAACGCACTTTTAGTGATTTTCAACATAACCTTTGTATGGGAGGTGGGCGTGGTTATAATCCTATTTCTTCCATTTTTGAACTGTATATGGAAATGCCTGAAAGAAAGGACTCTATAGAGTTTGGTTGACATAGCTATAGTAGTTTCCGAGATATGTACAAAAAACTTAGTAGAGGGCGGGGCCACGCCCACTTTTCCAAAAAAATGACGTCCAAATATGCCCCTTCCTAATGCGATCCTTTGTGCCAAATTCACTTTAATATCTTTATTTATGGTTTAGTTATGAAACTTTATAGGTTTTCGGTCTTCGCCATTTTGTGGGCGTGGCAGTGGGCCGATTTTGCCCATCTTCGAACTTAACCTTCTTATGGAGCCAAGAAATACGTGTACCAAGTTTCATCATGATATCTCAATTTTTACTCAAGTTACAGCTTGCACGGACGGACGGACAGACGGACGGACGGACAGACAGACATCCGGATTTCAACTCTACTCGTCACCCTGATCACTTTGGTATACATAACCCTATATCTGACTCTTTTAGTTTTAGGACTTACAAACAACCGTTATGTGAACAAAACTATAATACTCTCTTTGGCAACTTTGTTGCGAGAGTATAAAGATGCAACTGAAAACTCACCTTCCAAGTGAAAATGTTAGTTAGCTTATGGAACTATGTATGTATATGGTTTCCTCGGGCAAAAAATAGACTTTTTCAAAATTTTTTTTCACATAAAAAAAAATTAAATATTTTATTAGAATTTTTTATTGTTACAACATACACTACTGACAAAGAAATTATGAAATTTTTGGAAAAAATATTTTAAACTCGGCCATTGCTATTTCCGCTGACCCCTCGAACAAAAGATGAGCCCGCATTTGGTCTAAAGTGGAAAAATACGTGTTTTAGTTAAAAACTTAATTTTGATCTTGGACTACGGAAAAATTGGAGTTTTCCCAGGCATTTTTTACAAGAAAATTAAAATTTCACGACATTTTTCTTTCCAAATAGTTGTAATCGAAAAAAAATCCTTCGTCTAGACGTATTGTAGAATTTAATAAGACACAAAAAATTCAATTTTTTGGAAACCCATGTAACCCCTTATATTGACTTGAATAATCTTTCATAGTTTCTGCTATTTAAACTCAATATTTGTTATCTTAGCTTTGCAGAGAGCTTTCATTTCGTCTGCAATCATTATTATGGTAATATAAAACGCTGAAAATAAAAAATACTTAGCTGCAATATTATCTTTATTGAACATCTAAGTGCACTATAAGAAAGGCTGTTACCACTTGTTCTTATCGAATATGTTTGTTATTGTTATTTCTTTGTTAAACCAAATAGGTGCTCAGTCAATTTTAATACCACGACTGTTGGAGTTGGCTTACTTCAACAAAAATTGTGGCATTAAAATCGGTTCAAATTATTATATATACTTGTATGTGTGTTTGTATGTGCTCAAAATAAGAAAATCAGAAGTCATTAATCAGGTAAATTGTACTCCTAATCGGAAACAACGTGTCACTATCGCATAGAATGGCTACTAGTAAAAAGTGTGAAAGCGGGCGTGTCCGCGGATTTTCGAGAGATGGTAAAATAACAAATTCGGTAAGTTATTCGATTTTGGGTCTTTTTGCACGGAAATCGCGCTGATTTGATTCGAATGAATTCAAAGCTGAAATGTGTACAATGACCTTCCCTTTAGATATTAATCGTCGAAAATTGGTTTAACGAAGTTTAACGTGATCGTACGTAGACAGTCCCAGGTAACATATAGTATGAGCAGATCACTGATTGAAGATGCGCGAGACAACAGAGCTTCTGCAATTACGTTGACGAAAAGAAGGAAAAGTTATGTTCAACAGTGGCGTAAATCCTCATACTATATTCTCTACGTTGACTGGGTAATAGAGCTGACACCAACACGGTTTGACAACTGGAATAGTTTCAAGACGACCAGTGACGTCTATCCATTCCATGCTTCCTGCTAACTTGCTTTACATTTGACACTGGGGGATGGGTTGTATAGCTACTTCTGCCATTGGTAATGAGTTACCTGGCAGTAGGTATAAAACGCTAGAGATTGAGGTTGTCTGAAAACAAAATTTAGCAAGCAGGTCCAAAAGTACGAAAATCATGATGGGAGAAGTGGCTACTGCCACCAGCGTGCAACTAAACTTTGCTACGTAGAGGTGCTACAGTGCGTAAAGACTCCGACTTCGAAAGTGTCAGCAATCAGAAAAAAGAGGCTTTGCGACGCTCACCGGAGGATGCTAAAAGTGATATGCCAGTAAGAAAACGTTGGAAGCAAAAGTGGCGGTGAAAATCTACGAAAGGCTTAGCTGCATGTCAAATCGGACAAAGGAGAAAGAGGAAAGCTGGGCTTGAGCTACGCCAAAAATGGCAGAAGGCCGAGCGTACTTTAGATGGGAGTTTCGCAAACCAACTCAAGGAATACATTTCAGCCAAAAAGCAGCGGTCAGCAGAATGCAATACAGCGTAACGCCTAAACGACCGAGGAAAAAGGACGATTTAAACGAATATAAATTAATTTAAGATTCGTGGCCCTTCTAGTTTCAACCTCTATTTAATAAAAGGAAATATTTTTTCTCGTAATCACTGTCTTACAATTAGATTAAATAGGCAGCTTCCGTTTTCTGGGTAGTGGCATATTTCGTAGCTCAAATAATGGGTTGTCAAAAAAGTCTTGCGGTATTTTTATTGAATTTTTTTTTTATTGAAATTGAAAGGAATTTTTGATGACTCATGCCCAGCTCTTGACCGATGCTACGGCTGCTACTATGCCGGTCTCGGTTCGACCAATTCAGCGATTTTATCGCAATTTTCGACGACAGGCCTTCCGGAGCGTGGCGCATCTTCGACCACCTCTACACCAGAACGAAAACGTTGAACCCATCGTTGTGCGGTGCAAATGGAAACTGTATCGGGTGCATAAACTGCACAAATTTTATTGGCGGCTTGAGATGCATTTTTGCCTTTATCGTAGTAGTACGGTAAAATATGGCGTATTTTCTCTTTATTTTTCTCCATGTTTGCGACGCTATAACTCACGAACGACTTAAAAGAAACGACAATCAATCAAACACGTGTTAGCGCGTGAAATGAGCTTTCCAAAAAGATATAGCATGACCCGATGCGACAAATAAAACTAGAACTACGCGCTTTCAGCGCCAACTAGCGAAAATACCGCAAGACTTTTTTGACAACCTATTATAATTGTGCACATTTCATAGTTCTCCATATTAATGATTCTATCAGTTATTTTCTTGTGATCAACGACATTAATTTTCTATCCTAAACTCAACAAGTGACATTTAAAAATCATAATGAAAACCATGAGATCTTAGCAGATAAATTATCTACCTGGAGTAAATTTCTTAAAATATTTTCTTCTAAACATTACCTACATAACTATTTTCCTCTCCACTTGTTATATCATATGATGCCCGGTAAACTCGTTTCTCTCTTGAGCAGCAAACAAATTATACATGGCGTATACGTTCTCTCTGCCATTTCCTCTAACCACTTTACTGTTACAGATAATATAATTAAAAACTAGAGAGTGGTTCTTAAAACAATTAATATAGATAAAGTTACGTTATTGTAAATACGAAAAATATAGAGGTAGGTTACGAAATCGAGTTCAATTCCACTTAAGGGGGGAGCCTGCTTTAGAGACTTAAAAAACTCGATTTTTTTTGAAGAATTTTTTGGGAGGGAAAGAATTAATTGATTTAAGCGAAATTTCTAGGGTTTGTAGTTATATACATATGTAAACATCATTCACAAATTTTTTGGATACGAAATCTTCGATATTCTGCCTTTGAGAAGCAATTGCCGGATGCATCTCGCATGTGCGTTTGGCGAACGGCGGCAGGATGCAGGTCGCAATTTCTGTCGGAAACAAAAAATTCAAAGAGATTCATGTATTTTAATAATGTAGCTTCTAGTTAAACTAAAATAATTAAAAAAAAATTTTAAATTTTAAATTTTTTTATAAATTGAAAAAAAGTGTTTTTTGACCAAAAAATTTGACTTTATGTTGTTTAAAAATATGTTCGAACTTTACTTTTCTTAGTTTTTTTAGTTTAACTAGAAGATAATTTAATGCCAAAGATAACAAACTTCGCCCCAATTCCAAACGACGTTTAGAAAAGAAAAATTGTAAAAATTAAACACCGAGAAATCGCGGCGTCAAAGTTTTCGTTTTCTGCACACTTATATATAATATCTGCTAGACGCTCGGTCACTATTTCCCTTCTAGCTTCGAAAATAATTCGAATTCCCATCTATAACTTTGGAGACATATACTTATATCATTTTCAAAGAGACTTAAGTAAAAAAAATCGATTTTTTGAAGCTTCTAAGGCAGGCTTCCCCCTTAACCACCAAAGAGCTACACAAATAAAAAAAATATGTGTAAAAAATTAAAATATTTTTGTCGTGCTCCAAGCTGACAAACAACTCGCATTAAATGCTGATATTTGAATGTGCGACAGCATTGAATTTAATAGATTTCAATTTGCATGCCTTATTTAAAAATAACCTACGAATATCACCAATGGTTTAAACAATTACTTTATGAAAGCCACTTTAACCGAGAATGGAGCTTCATTTCCAAAAACTTATTTCATTTACTTGTAGAAATTTCTTTAAAGAGTTGTAAGCACTCAGAATTGTACTCGGTTTTTGGTATATCCTATATCGCTGTCAGTGAGGGGCTGTTAATGCCATTTATGCTTGTAAAGGATTTTAAGATTCTCTTATTTTTTGCAAATAGATAAAAGTCGCACTAAACCTCGTCTGATGAATAGGCTGGAGCATCGTTACAGTATTATTTTTAGCCAAGAATTCAAAAGCAAATTCTTCTCTGATCCACTTTAACAAACGAAACTCCTGAAGTTCATAATAACACAGCTAACCTTTGCGGCTGCTACAGACAGCTGAAAATATTATCGTACTTCAGGGGTATGATTATTAATATGTATAAAGAAATTTGTTCAGCTCCTTCAGCGAATTTTGTTGTCTCTTCGATCAACTGAAAACAGGCGCCATTCTAATGATTGTTGACTTGCTTGCATGTCAAACTCATAATATTTCTCATCGGCAGTTATAATGCTCAAGCATGTCGAATGAGTCCTTTTTACGGTACTGTTTTTGAAAAAAATTCAGCTTTATCGGGACGAGTCAAGCAAACACGCTTTTCATATCCAAAATATACACCAAAATCAATCTTAACTTTTTTAATATTTTCATAAATTGAAGGTTGTTACGAAGGTCGTCCAGAGCGTGGCATGACTTCAACGATCTCTCGACCGTCTTTGAAGGCTTTGTACTACTTATAGGCTTATATTTTTGATAAAACTGAATCACCGTAATACCGTGTTCAGACCGACACTTAATCACACGATTTCGGCTGTTGAATGAATTATCCCACTAATCTTAAAAATTTATCAAGATTTCGCCATACAAAAATGACAGTTCCAAATCACTTCATTGAAATGATTTGAAACTGATCCACGCTAAATCTCTCTGTGCGACTCTGATTTTACGCAATCTACTTGTCAGCACTGGAAATCTGTTACATTATCACAGCTGATTTAGACACTACAAAGGGAAAAAAATGTAAACAAACAAATTTTTTTAAGCAATGAATCTAATTTCATCTGAAAATCGACTTAACAAATGAAAAAATGCATCCATTATTTCTATTATATGGAAAATATTAAATAAAACCGTCTTTTATTTCAAAATACTATATGACAATCTTTTCTTTTGATAAATATTAAGCGATGTGAATTCTTGAATGACAATAACAGCTGTTTTTTGATCTTTCTAACGGCAGTGAGAACACTGTTGGGTTATGAAATGCTTAAATATAATCTAATCTTTTAAATTTTCGGTCTGAACATGGTATAAGCCTTTTCCAACATTCGTAGCGATTCCCCATAAGAAATTTAGTTAGAAATACAAAATTTGAGACAAATTCTTTGTTCGATATTTTTATCCATTGTAAAAATCGCAACGCACTACTGAGGTGTACCGACTAAAGCAGCTGCTGTAAAAAAAACCGGTTGATATATCGCGCTCATATTTGACATAGTAATTAAGGACAGTCCCCACTTAGCAAAATACATACTTATTTTTGAAATATCATTCACCCTGGGAATTTAATAACAATTCAAAGTGCTTTCTTGTCACAATTTATATTAAATGTAGTAAAAAAGTGGCTATAAGCCCTTGGGGCCTATTCTGTAACTCGATTCGAAAATGTATTCTATTCGAAATTCGGATCTACTTTATCATTATGCGAAAGTTATACCACCCTGTGCCAGAAAAAATACGTACAATATTCGTTTTTGCTTTCTACAACTCAAAAGCTTACGAATATTTTATTCAAAAATTGGCTTGAAAATCCGAAAATCGAGTTACAGAATATAAAAAATCCGAATTCGAGTAAATTTATTTTCGAATTGAGTTACAGAATAGGCCCCCTTAACTGCCTAAAACAAACGTCAAATATGACAGATATGTATAAATGTCATTAAAATGTCAATCGAAAAAGACTTCTTGGAACACCCGATATTTTAATACTTTATAATTAGAACATGATATTGAAAATGTTTTTAGGAGAAACTCTGTAATGACAGGAATTAACTGGAAAACGGGGTTTTTAATGCTATTTTAATTGGCGTAGGGCTATCGAACAATAGTACATATTTAAGTGATATAAATACATACATAATGACATACATACATATGTATGTATATGTATAAAGTTTCCAGCTTTTTACGCTTATTGCACTCTAATAACTCAATGACAAACTAGAATTTCTTTTTATCTTATCCGGTTTGCAGTTTAAAGAGAAAATTATGCACACACACACACCGGCAAACTTTGTGAGATAACAACAGAAAAACAACTGTTTCTACTGCAATTTTTTTACCCGGTAAAATAATTATATATCGCAGAGTGCACATCGTGTTACCTGAGCGCCAAGCAAGCTGTTGACCAGTTGCGATGGGATTTTCGCTAGAAAATGCACGTGTAACCAATAAAGCGACTATTTTTGTAAACAATTGCAAATGACTGTGCAGCAAATAAAAATAGAACGAGAGAGCATGGAAAAAGAAATGTCCACTGTACATACATATACACGTTTATATACACAATTTAAGAATTGCAAAAACAATAAACAAATTGGTTGAACTGCTTGATGAGCGCATGCATACAAAGAGAGTGTAGACTGTGGTACGAGTACTACTGTACCGCAACAAGCCAGCTGACAGAGGGCCGCAGCAGCGTACATTACCTCGCGCAACGTCAAGTGCATGCTTCGCTGTTGAGATAACGACACACGTATGTATGTATTACATACATATACATATATGGTTTGTGAACATCGGCACTTGCTATTTAGCTAGAAAATTTGCACTTGCCACAGCGTGTGGGAGCATGCATTTTTGCTCTCTTGCGCTCAGCGCGCTGCATTGCGGATTTGCTACATAAATTTGGCATACATTTAGTCTCTTTGACTCTTTGAGACGAAACTTTCAATTTCATTCATTTAAAAAGCATCTTTTCTCCAACATTATTCGCATTTTCCGCCGTTAAAAGTTTTTTCACATTTCTGTTTTCAGTTGGATCCACGCTGTCGTCGCGTTAAAAGCTAGGCGACTTGCATAGAAGCGTACGAGTGCGTCGGTCATTCAGTTGGACCAGCTAAAGAAAGCTCTAGCAGACGTGCGAACACCGCGAACGTTGCCATACGCGCACAGTGAGTGAAGGCAAGCAGAACAGCCGCCGTGGAGCTTGTCGCGACGCGTAAATCATCGACGAAATAAAGCAAAGAAATTAAAAATAAAAAAAAAAAACCTAAAAATTTGAAGATAACGTTAAGTTTCTGAAAATGTGTTAGTGTTTCATAAACAAATTTTATGTAATTTTTAATTAATGAATAAGTATGTTTTGTATTGCGGAAGCAAGCGCTAGCTAAGTGTTTATTAAATAAACTTAAGTGCCGAAACAGTGATACACAGTGCAATTTAATTGCTATACATACATCATTAACAATGGACTTCGACCAAATATTGGAGGAAATCGGCGAGTTCGGTCGGTATCAAAAGACCAATTATCTGCTCATCTGTTTGCCGGTAATGTTTGCAGCAGCGAACAGTTTATCGTATGTGTTTACCGCTGGAACACCGGCCTATAGGTTAGCGAATATAAATAATTTATGAATTAATATTATTTACTAATACATATATTTCCACCGATATACATATGTACATATATTTAAGTTACACCCAGAATAAAACGCCAGATATCCTATAAAATTTCTTCTTCTTTATTGGCGTAGACAACGCTTACGCGGTTATAGCCGAGTTTACCAGATCGCCCCAGTCGTTCTTCCTTTTCACTGTTTGGCGCCAGTTGGAGATTTCATGTGTGGCCAGGTCCTTCTCCACCTGATCTTTCCAACGGAGTGGAGGTCTTCCTCTTTCTCTGCTTTCCCCGGCGGGTACTGCGCCGAATACTCTCAGAGCTGGAGTGTTTTCTTTCATCCATTTGGATGACATGACCTATTCGCTGTTGCAATTGCCCAAAGAATCATAAATCTTCCGCAGAACCGTTCTCTCGAAAACTCGTAATGCCGATTCATAAGTTGTTGTCATCGTTCATGCCTCTGCACCATATAGCAGGACGGGGTTGATGAATGATTTATAGGATTTGGTCTTTGTTCGTCGAGAGAGGACTTTTCCTCTCAATTGCCTACTCAGTTGGCAAGATTGATTCTGCGTTGGATTTCAAGGCTGAGATGTTGTTGGTCTTGATACTGATTCCAAGATAGACGAAATCATTTAAGATTTCAAATTTTCATATGACAACAATGACAAGTCGCGAGCGCGACAGTGATAGGAAATATTACGTATTGTCCTCGTTTACAACCAGACCTATAAGCTTCGCTTCCTTATCCAGTCTGGAGAAAGCACAACTAACGGCGCGGTTTTTGAGGCCAATGTTATCGGCTTACGCCAGCAGCTTTTAACTCTTATAGAAAATTGTGCCTTATTTATTTAGCTCAGCAGCTCGTATTATTTTCTCCTTGTCTGAAACCTCGCTTGGTATCAAACGGCTCTAGAGATCCTTCCTGATCCTAACGGAGCTTTTGGTGTTGCTCATTGTCAGCATTAGCCGTATTAGCTTTGCGGGGATGCCAAGTTCAGACACAGCGGCAGTGAGACAGCTCCTTTTCGTGCTGTTGAAGGCAGCTTTAAAATCGAACACCGCCTGGTGTATGTCGATATTTCTTTCACGGGCATGTGCCAAGACTTGGCACATGGTGAAAATCTGGTCGATTGTAAATTTTCCAGGTCTAAAGCCACACTGATAAGGACCAATCAGTTTGTTGATGGTGGGCTTTAGTCTTTCACACAGTATGCGGTGGGCTTATCTCATGGTAGTTAGTGCAGATTGTTGGGTCTCCCTTTTTGTCGCTACAATTGCATCACCAAAAATTTACCCTTTGGTGCGAGTTGTGGTATGGCGACTTCTTTTGGCCTTATTTCTTTCAAAATGAGGGAGGTAATGACATTACCACCAATAACGTGCGTTATAACACAATGTTGGCCGCCAAGATCATGCGATTTAACACTTCTAAATTATTTTCACTGGCGGTAGGCTCAATCAAAGGTTTAAGCCAATTAAAGGTTTAAGCAACGCTCGAGGAGCTCAGAGCCAGCATTCAGCGCACCACAGCCGAAGTGCTGCAGAAGGTTAGCGATATCGAATTGGCGATAAAGGTTGGAGACGTAGTAGCCATTTGGCCGACATTTTCTTTAAGTCAAATACAAAGCTATCATGGAAAACAGATCCTAGTTTGACCAAATTTTAGTGTTTTATTTGATCGATCGTTTCGTGTATCGTTTTGAAGAAAAATATATATTTTTTTTAAATTCGCGCCTTTGACGGGCATTCAGAGGGAACTTATGCAACTTTTCAATAATATTCATTGATTTCTGAAACACTAGATTGTCTCAATTGTCTGTCATGTCATGTCTCAGACATACTGCACCGAGCTTTGGAATGCCCAAATAATCCTAAACAATAGATATTACATTTTGCTTTGATATGGAGTGTCAGCTCTCTGTTCATCCAAAATCATTTTGTGGATTTTTCATGCTTTCGAGAGTAACAATCACTTTTGGTCGTTCTTCGTTGCTCATATTGACAGAGAAGTGCTTAGACAATTTTAAATTTTTGGTATGAGCAGCTTTTCAACCGACAGAATTTTTCTTCCAACATATTTCTAGTTTGATGTTACTTCGAAAATTCTTCTGAATTTGATTAAAAATTATTTTTATTTATGTACTAAATACTTGGCCCTTGCAATTGTCTCTATCAATTTTTGTCAATCTTAATATTAATATTACCGAACTATCATTCTCCGATTTTAAGAAGGCCACCCAACCCAATAGACGATCATGTACTGTCTATCTGTCCAGAGCGTATATTTTGATATTAACTTCCTATTATATGTATTAACGGGTAAATATTTATTTAATAAAACACATTAGTTTGCGAATGCGAAAAAATAAAACATTTTTATAAGAATCCTAAATCTGACAAGATCTCGTAAAAACCCATACTACTGAAATATATATACATTTCTTTAATCCTCCTCATCATTTCATTTAATATTCACACGCACTTTAAAAAACCTCACAATCTCACGTAATCTTCATGAATCACGATTCGGATATCTCAATTATCTACATTCTAACTTTATAATATCTGTTTACATATGTATGTATGTTATTTCATGAAGATGCCTGATACCACAGTGTGATGATCCAATCGAGCCGCAATTACACGCACATTGGCTGGCCAATGCGACACCGGGCTCGTACGATAAACACGGGCATTTCACACCGGAAAATTGCTACCGTTATAAAGCAGTCGGCGACAACATAACCGACGTATATCATATCAGCGAATGTCCGAAGGAATCGTTCAATCAAAACATACGCGAGCGTTGCTACTCGTGGGTATATGACGATGACGAGCGAACCATTGTGCAAGAAGTAAGATTTAAATATTATTCGACTAGATACCTGTATTTGTTAAATTTTTTGTTACGAATTGGTTTTATAATTATGGACATTTAATATTTTTGGAAGCTTGGACTGAAATCAGTTTGATTAGTAACTGATTTTAAATTCTTAATTTATTTCTTCCTGCAACTCTTACTATTTAAGGGAGCCTTTAAGATATTCGCTAGACCTAATAATAAGATATTTTGCAATATTTACATATTTAAATATCGGGACCCTAAATTTATAGCTTTTATATTTTGTATTTTTAAACAGCCCAAATTTCTCGGTTATCTCAGGTAAAATTTCCATATGAGTTGGTTAACTCTGTAGATATATGGATAGATATTGTGCCCTCTGCTATAACGCATATGATTACAAACGTCTAGCACTCGTAACAATTCCAGGAGCTTGATGGGTGCGATGAAGGTGATGTGATCGCTGTGCACCTAGATGGATCGCAGGACCTTGCGCCTACTTCTACAAATTGCTGAGCAATCTAGAATCAGGTGGTTTGGAGTTTCCGGTTCCATGTCGCGAAACCGGCAGTTTGCACAAGGAGCTATGCGCATGTTGGACAAGTGTTTCTTGAGCCTGCTGTGCCAAGTATAGAGCGCGACAAGGAGACGGAATTTATATTGGGGAATGTTGATCACATCTCTAAACCTTGCTAGATTTGAACCTTCCAATAACAGCT
The DNA here is from genome assembly GCF_016617805.1 of Bactrocera tryoni. Classification (NCBI taxonomy): domain Eukaryota; kingdom Metazoa; phylum Arthropoda; class Insecta; order Diptera; family Tephritidae; genus Bactrocera; species Bactrocera tryoni. The sequence continues at coordinate 69,343,571 of NC_052501.1, read as the reverse complement.
TGGCGTGGCCTATTCCTGTTCCTTGCCGTTTTCTCCCCACTCTCTCCTCCGCGCGGAACAGCTACTATATGGTATGGCACCCTACCGCAAAGCATAGTTTTGGCACCATCATCCTGGAAGCCTCCGCAGAGCGGGCTAGTTCATCAGCCAGGTCATTGCCGGCTACCCCTCTATGCCCCGGCACCCAGATCAGATATACACGGTTGCAAACACTCCTCCACTAATAGCGAATTGACCTCATAGGCTGAAATCGCGTTTAGATCCGCTTTACTGTCGCTGATTATAGCGATATGCTGGTTGCGATAATTGCATTGGAGATTGATTTCTGCATACTGACTTCAGCTTGAAAGATGCTCGGAAAACATCCCATTGGTATTGATAGTTTGGTATGCGGTCCCGCAATACCTGCTCCGATGCCTTACGGTGTTTTCGTGTCGTCAGTGCACCACTGGATAATGCTGCCCTTCATTAATAGGTTGAGGATAGAGTCACTGCATTCCGCCTTACGGCCGACAGTAACTTTAAACTTCTTAGTGAGGTTTAGCCTCTCCGTAACGGAATCTCATGGAAGAGGATACAGTGGTGTGTCTTTTCCTAAGGTCGTCATTTGTTGAGACGAAATTATTTTGCCATACCCCTGAGCATGACTTCAAATGCTGCGGTTAGGCAAGTGCGCATTGCTCCTGAAGCGCAGGCGTAAGCGAACCTTTACAACTTCGATAGTTGAACACCTACAGAAGATTACGTTGCCTTCGATGCCCAAGCAACCTCTCCATAAGGGACAATAGTCCTTACGATCATGATATACAGCCACCTGATGATACCTGTCTTGCAGCCCCTGGATCTACCAGCTAGCCGTCTGCATATCCTTAATTTTTTGGTGGCTCTGGACAGTGTTAATTCTACATGCCTATTCTACTGTAAGGTTGAGTCTGATATGAAGCTTAGGAATTTAACCTCTTTAGACACGTCAAACTTCTAGCTACAAAGAGGTAGGACCTTAAGCCCGAAAAAGATCTTATCTTTGTGATAGGGACGACGGTTGTTTTTGGCAGGTTAATGTTTAACTTTACACCATCCCTTAGCTAGACTTCAGCCCCTTTGAACTCGGAGAGAGTATTCTCAGATTTACCTTGTGCCATTGTGACAATGTCATCGGCGTACCCCTGCACCGAATCCCATTGTTTATGAGCAACTCAAGGAGCTCATCTACTACTAGGCTATATAATAGGGGGGATAGAACTCCACCCTGTGGCCAGCCCCCCGTAGTACCAAGATTAATCTTTCTTTTCCCACAGTGGTTTTAGCTATTCTACTACGCGGTATAGTCTCTATCCAGCGGCATACTGGAGCCGCCTGAATTTCCATATTAAAAAATATATGCATAAAACATTTTTAGAGTCTTAATTAGAACGAAAAATTAGCACAGGCTTGTCACCAGTATATTTTTATTACATTATTTATCATGCATATGCCAATCCATATATATTTTTGATAAAAATCAATAAATATTAAAAGTAAATAAATAAAAATGATATTCCCACAGTGGCAACTAACTTGTAAAGAAAACGTTTGGAAGCTCGCTTTTGTGGGCACTATGCATTTTGCGGGACTTGTAGTGGGAACAGCAATCTCCGGATATCTAGCCGATCGGTACAGTAGCCAAAAAAAATACGTATTTTAACTAAGCAATACTTCTAATTACCATAAACAAATACCTACAGCTTTGGACGGAAGAACATTTTTATACTCTGTAGCGTCTTCATGGCCATCACAGGCATTGCGCAGGGTCTCGCATGGGACTACAATAGCTTCTTAGTTTTCGCATTTCTCAATGCAGTGGGCACTTCGGGTGTATATCCGTTAGCCTTCATTATAGGCGTGGAAATGGTGGGTCCCAGCATGCGTGAGATGTCCTCGATAGTGCTGAACTACTTCTATGCCGTTGGTGAAGCGCTGGTTGGTGCAATCGCTTGGCTACTGCAAGACTGGCAGCTACTACAATACGCGCTGTCAGTGCCGCCGCTCTTCTTCATCGCCTACTATTGGTTCGTGCCGGAGTCAGTGCGTTGGCTGATCGCACGAAATGAACGTGAAAAGGCGGGTGTGATTATAAAACGCGCTGCAGCCATCAATAAACGCGAACTCTCGCTGCAACTGCTGGCCAGTTTTAAGACCGAAAATTGTGTGCCACCACCAACGCCGACGAGAGCGACGGATGGCGGTGCGGATACAGAGAAGTTCCGCGAAAATGGTGTTGGAGGTAAAAATGAAATTTGGCGCGCAGTCTGTGATATATTCAAGTCGAAAACTTTACTAATACGTTACGCTATAATGCTGTACATTTGGTAAGTGGGCGGTTCAACTGAATTATTTGCTTTTTACCTTAAAGTCTGGTTTTCCTGTCTAGTTTATTTAATTTATTTTGTATATTATTTATTTATAGGGCTATAAATGCGGTGGTTTTCTATGGACTCTCATTGAATTCAACAAACCTGAGTGGCAATAAATATTTGAACTTCGTTTTAGTCTGTCTAATTGAGATTCCCGGTTACACGCTAGCTTGGGTGAGCTTTTTTATTTAATGTACTGTTATTTGTTATTATTAAATTAATTGTTAATTTAAACTTATTAATGGATTATTTTTCGATATGCGAAGATATGCTTGCGAAAGTTGGGCCGACGATGCGCTTTATCAGGTTCACTCTTTCTTTGTGCCGCCACTTGTATAGCGGGCGGTTATATAACTAAAGGTAGGTACATATATCATCTCTGCTTTGGTTATATAAAAAAATAAAACTGACAAAATTTTGCATTTTTCAATAAAAAAATTCTATTAAAAAAATTATTTGTATTAAAACAAATTGTTGATACAGATAAAAAAAATGTAACTAATAAAATATAAAAAACAGATATTTTAATAAAAAATTTAAGTAAATGTGCTTTTAATAAAATTATAAAAATTTTTTAATAAAAGTTCCAAAAATATATTTTTAAATAAAAAAATTAAAAGTTATTTATAATAAAATTAAAAAAATTATTCTTAATAAAAAAATAAAATATTTTAATAAAAGTTAAAAAATTACAAAATTTTGGAATTTTAGCAAAAAATTATTTCTAACAAAACCCCAAAAAAATTAAAAAAACTAAAAAAATTGTTATTTTTAATAAAAATTTAAATAAATATATTTCATTGTAAATATATTTACAAAATTTTAAAACTTGTCTACATACGTGCTAAGTATTTTTTTGTACATTTTTCGAGTTTTTGTGACAGTTGGTAATTCTATTCAAAAATATTTGTAATAATGAAAATATACAAGCATATTTTTAATAGTACAAATTAAGTTTTATTAAAAAAATATATTTATTATAATAAAAATTCGATAGTTGGTAACTCTATTCAAGAATATTTTTCAATAACAATATTAATATTGACGAAAATAAAAAAGATAATTATGGGATTAAAGTAAATGTATCTAAAAAAATTCTGTTCAATCTTGAATTTTAGAAAATATTTTCCAATAGCACAATTCGAAGTAATGAAAATAAAAAAAAATATTATTCGATTAAAAAAAAAATAATAATAAGAAATTCTGTTCAATCTTGAACTTTAGACTTTTCGTTGTTTTTCGAAAAAAAATTGCGCATTCTAACTAATTTTCAAAATTTTGTCACTTTTTATTATTTTACATTGTTATAAAATATATATGTATGTACATATACATTAGGGTGATTCAAAAAAAAATTTTTTTTTCAATTGGTACTCGCAAAAATAGGTTCCTAGACACCTCTAAAAAAGCCTCTCCAAATATGAGTTTTTAATTGTAACGGGAAGGTCCTCCGCCTAACGGTTTTCTATTTTTTCTTATTATCAGATAGAAATATTTATATCTCGCTTCCAACTACTTGAAAAAATATCTTGTTAATTAGGTTTTGTAGGAAATTGAATGCTCTAAAATATGGTCTCTTGTGATTTTTTCGTAAACCCAAACGTTTAAATGATATGAACAGTTAAAGTTTGATTATTTTTGGGAACATTTTTTATTTCTAATGAATTTTATAACTTAATGAAAAAAAATTATTATGTATGTAACATATGTATGTATATGTATATTAGGCTTATTAATATATTTATGTATAAATATCTACTTATGTGTTTTCTTCAATTTATGCTTGCGTAATTTCCACTGGTAGTACAAACCAACTTAGAGACACGTAATTAAATGCATTTGAATTAGCTTAGTGATTTATAAAATTTTTTGGATGAAATAACATTCTTTAAATATTTTTGAAGGTTCAACAGGCGCTATAGTGACACTTTTCCTAATTGGAAAGCTGGGGATCACATCTTCATTTGCTGTAATTTACACATACACAGCCGAAATGATGCCAACGGTGAGTTAAATGCAAGGCTGTTATTGTATAATTTTTATAATGTTGTTGTTGTTATATGTTTTGTGTGTTTTTTTTTTAATTTTTTTGTTCTATATATTCTCATTTTTTAATTTTTGTTTAATGTTTATTTATTTTTATTTAATTTAACTGTTATTATATTTTCCTTTTTTCTATCGTACTTTATTTTATTAATTTTTAATTTTTTTTTGAAATTTGAAATTTAAAAACGTGTGCTCTTCCGATCTTAATTTTTTTTTTAAGTTTTATTATTTATTTATGTTTATTTAATTTAATTGTTATTGTATAATTTTTATATTGTTGTTGTTGTTATATGTTTTGTGTTTTTTTTTTAATTTTTTTGTTCTATATATTCTCATTTTTTAATTTTTGTTTATTGTTTATTTATTTTTATTTAATTTAATTGCTATTATATATATTTTATATTGTTGTTATATTTTTAATATATTTTTTTAATATTTTTTTTTGAAATTTGAAATTTTTTTAATTTTTTTAATTTTTATTATTTATTTATTTTAATTTAATTTAATTGTTCTGGTAAAATTTTTATATTGTTCTTACTGTTATATTGTTAATATATATTTTTTATATTTCCTTATTTTTTTAATTTTGTTTTATACATTTTGATTTTTTTCATTTTCATTATTTATTTATTTTTGTTTTTTAATTTATTCTTTATCCTTATTTCTGAATAAAAGCAATATTTTGAACAGTTATATGTAAATACTGTATATGTGTGTAAACATTAATTTTCCATGTGGATTTTTTTTTATTTATTTGCATACATACATACATATATCACAGCTGTTAAATATTACTTAATCTTCAATAATTGCGTTTTTAATGTACAAAACATTTATTTTCTACATTCTAACGACACTAAACAGCTGTTAATAATTAAATTTCCACGCGTTCTATTTACAGTTAATACGTAGTGGTGGAGTCGGTGTAATGTCTACTTTTGCCCGTTTTGGCGCAATGCTCGCACCTTTTGTGCCGCTTTTGGTAATATACAAACATCTTTATTATATACGAGCTTACATAAAAAATATATACACATTTTTTTTACAGGGAACATATTACGAAGCATTACCACTATTACTGTTTGGAGCTGCATCTTTCTCAGCAGGTCTTTTAGGGCTATTATTACCAGAAACATTTCGAAAGAAACTGCCTGATACGGTGAGTGTACATACATTAGTTCATTGAGGTGTCCGTTATTTCACAAGTTGACATTTTTTTTTGAAAGTTTCAGTTTTTGCGCCAAATTAATTATCTAAAATAAACAAGCTCCTTATTTTCAATGTTACATAAAAATATTTCTTTTTCCATGTATTTTACAGTGATATTTTTTGAACGCATTTTCAATAAAAAAAAATCTACAACTTTAAGCAAAACATATTCATATACAAAAATTAGCATTTTTTTAAAAAGTACTTTATTGTTTAATCACGGAATCAGTCGTTTAAAAGTTATACCCAATTAAAGTTAGGCATCGATTGACAGGGCATTTATACAAGTGCCTTGTAAAATCTGCGTTGCTCATACGATACGGTGTACTGTACGAATACTTGTACAGTACGATTGATGCATAACTTTAACAGCCTGTAACTTTTATATCGGTATTCTGCTTGTCACGATTGTCTCTACTCGTCACAATCGTAATTTAGTGACTCTGTTAGTCAGGAGTCTCATTTTGGTATTTGGCAGATACAGTATACTACTATACTGTACTAAATTACGATTGTGGCAATTAGAGACATGAGACAATCGTGACAAGCAGAATACCGTTATTAGAAGAATGTTTTCGGAAAAATGTTTTTCGAAAAAAAAGAATAAAAAAATCTTTATATTTTGCATTTAAATTTTCTGTTCGTGGATTTAATGGCTTTAGGGATAAAAATTTAATTCAAAAAAGCAAAAAATCCCATGTTAAATAAATACATGGGAAAAGTAAAATGATTTAGACATCATTTAAATTGAAAATAGTTTGTTTACGTAGCAAATTTTTTAGAGCAAAACTAAAAATTCAAAGGCGCTGGCAAAAAAAAAAAAACAAATTGAAAAATGACAGAAACCCTAATGTACTAAACCATACACATATGTACATATAAACAAGCTTTCATATAAACAACTCAGGCTCTTGTAACAAGTGTTTTTAGCAGCAATTATCGTTAAATACAAACACAAATAACTTTACGAGTTTTTACTGCAGGTCGCTGAGGCGAAACAACTGAACAAAGACACGACTAATAAGAAACCAGCCACTGCAGCTGTATCGGAAGAGCAAGTCGCTGTGAGTATCAATGCTGATGGAGATGCAGCAAACAGCGGCGATGAAATGCAACCCAAGTATGCAGCGCGACAAGTTGAGCCATAAGTGTGGCTTTACAGAGTTTATTATATTTTTAAGATCAGCTTTTATATTAAGAATTTATATGTATAAAATATAGCTTTTTACCATATATTTATAAGAAGTACATGTGTATGTGCTATATACAGATAGACAACGCCGATCCCACGAACAGTCGCGTTTAAGTAACCGGAACACGAATTTTTATCTGGCCAAGGACTGTTCCTCGAAATTACTACAGGAATGTTTTCTGCAGCTACAACAACCACAGAGTGCTGGTGTGGTATATTTTGCAACACCAACTTCTGCAGCAGAAGTTATTATTAAATCTGTTTTTTTTTCTTTATAAGATTTTTATGAGCAGCAAAAAAGTACCTACATATTTACATGGTTATTGTAGAAAAATTATATTTATTATAAAGCTACTTTTTCAAGTAAAGGCAAGCTAGAATGTGATAAGCAATGTTTACAAGAAACATCCATATATGACTGTGAACACACGAACTTACTGCAGCAAACATATGTATAAACAATCTATAAAATTAATGCATTAAATAAAAATAAATGCAATTATTTAATAAATTTATTTCAACTTCTTATTCTATTATTACTTACAATACAATAAATGTGTTCTAGAAGGTTCAATTATAATATTTTAACTTAAGCTTCCGCTTCTACACACAAACAATAATTCTTATTCGCCAAATATCCCACAAAAAGTTTCCGGTTCTACAATAACACCATAGTTCAGTAACAACTTAAAGGACTTGGTGTTGTCACTATATAACCGTATCTTCTGATAGAGGTTAAATACTGTGGGACGCACTTTTGCCCACTCAACGTCCAAATCATTAATGTCTATAATTGCATCAGTACGCTTGCCCCAAAAATCAACATAGGCCACCTTCACTTTGTTAAGCTCATCGTTAATATAAATAAAACCGACTACATTACGTATTAGCAGGCTAAAGAACGTTAATGTTACAAGTCCGGACACGCCAATAGCTCCCACAATGGCAACGGAATTGGGTGAAATAGTGCCATGTTCTGTTAATGCAAAACTAATCGGTAATGCTAGGGCTGTAAGCACTCCTTGGTATATTTTCAGACGTTGAAAACCGGCCGCCAGCCGTATAAGTGGCAGACGGTATATGGTTGTCCATTGCGGCGCCGCGCTTTTATTGCTTGTTGTGGCAGTTGTGGTGTAATTTGAGGAACCAAATGTGGATTTACAGGTAAATGATTGCGCAAGTAGCGCCGTGCTACCACAAGTGGAGTACGCATTGGAAAATTGTAGTTGCTTCGATATCGTAAGCAGTGATTTGCCTAATGCATGTGTACGTATTAAGAAGCTTAAAGTCATCTGTAAGAATATATAAAACTGTATATTACTTTTATTCACATTTAAGAGCCACAAAACGCTTACTGTTATTTAATTATTTGTTAGAATTTATAAATAATCCACACACCGGCACTAGAACAGCTGTTTAAGTTCGAAGACGCACATGTAAACAAGCACAGCTGTTTATTTTGACAATTCTTACAAGTCGAGGACCACTAAAGATTTTCGATTTTCGAAAATATGCGGATATAGACGTAGTTAGCAGATTTGAATTACACTTCTAAACCGGAAAGGGCTGAGTAGTTATAACGAATTTTAAATTTAATTTGGTTTTATAAGTTCCGTGACTTCTCTTTTGAGCATTTTTTTTTTGTGTTAGCTTTAATGCATTGGCGTTTTCTTTCATTATTTAGTAAACACTATCAATGTCGGATAATATGCACATCTAATTGTGAACACATGTGATCAGAGAAATTAGACGAAAAGGAAATATAAAAAGAAAAAAAAGGGGTTAAATTGCATTTATGTACCGAGCTGACAGAAGGAGAGTGATCAGCTGAGTTAACTGAATATTTTTGAAATGTTTACAAAAAAATATAAAGAAATGCATGTCCGATAAAAATTGTACAACAGGATCACTTCGGAATTTTAAAATTGTGCAGTAACACGCTAGAACTTATTTATTTTCTGAAAAACAAATTTCTTGTACAAAATGGCATTATTTTTTTATATTTTGATTGTCAGTATAAGAAAACACAGCCCAATACTGACTCAACCGGTCACTGCAGACTTTACTGTCCCTACTATAGATGAACTATCAATAATATCATTATGTTAATTAAGCGAATATTTTGTTATTCAGCAATTCATATATTTGCAGTGATTACCTTTCTTGAAGAGTCTTAAAATGAATGATGAGGTAAATGGCGGTAATTAGATGATAATCTCTTCAAGTAAGAATTTACCACTATTTATTTACTATAATTACAAAACACAATTGCTAAAAAATATTACACTTCGCTTTCAGCTCAGCTATGCTCAGACATAATTTGTGTGAATAATAGCAACAAATCACGTGCCTCGGGAAAACAACATAATACTCAATCGATGATGCGCCGAGTGCGCCAAGAGCGGCGTTGTCGACAGATCGCCAAGCGACCAATAGTCAGCTCTCGTTCATCGGTGCGGTCACAACAATTCTAACGGGTAAATTGGAGTATTAGAAAAGTGTACCTTCAAATACATAGTATTTTTTGTCCTATGATCAATACCTGCACACATTATTCATTATACTATGGCTATGCTGATCAAACCCAAGATCAAAGATTTTCGACGCGGTCGCATTGCTAATTGATTGATGTTACAAGTGGTAGTTGTAGTGATTTATTGTTGCATAAAATGTGTTAATTGTAGTAAAATATTTTGCAAATATTTAGTAGAAACACAATAATAATGTGTTAGACATATGTACGTCGGTGATCTTATGTGAAAATTCAAATGTCATACTATTTTTAGTAACGCCAGCAAACTGAACTAATTCTCTCGGCAACTCAATGATGAGTAGCGGAAAATCTGCAAATAGGGGACAAGTGTGGACAGCGGCAAGCAATTTGCGTTTTCTCGGCAAAAATTTTGATTGAATATGATTACAACACGAACACAACTATTGTAGTGACTATAATTTTAATATGAATGAGAGAAATGAATGAAGTGGATAACAATCTAATATAATATATGAGGAAAAACATTAAAAAAAATAAATTTGCTAATAATGCGGTTATGATGTGAAAAACTATACAATAATTACAACAATATAATATATTTCCACGTTATCCTTGTTATGTTTATCGTCTACAAAAACGGGCTTCGAAATAGTTTAATAAAATATATAAGTTATTTTTTTCTTTTTATGAGATTTAATAAGTTAGACCCTACTTGCGTAGCAACACCGATCTTGATAGGGTTATATCCACTTATGAATTTCATAAAATTGATTTTTTGTACTAAAATCCACTTATAAAATCTCATAACAAATAATGATGTTATGTATTACAAATAAGTATACTATTTTTTGCCTACAGGATCTCTATCTCTGGAGGTTCTCCAGGAACTACCAAACCAATCTAGTCATAGAATTAAGGCATAGTTTAAGTAAAATCGAAAATCAACAAAATGTCCATGACATCGCTGGGTATCAGTACCGGTTTCATGATCGGCTACTGTGTGCTTGCCCAAGTCGCACGACGGCTTGCCAAACGTTTTGTCGATCGCGAAGGCATTGTGCCGGTGCTTGTTAACGAGGCGATCGCTGCAGCAGAATTGTGTGCTTGTTGCTTCGAACTAATAATCGGTAAGTGTTTAGCTACATTTAAAAATTAGTCGATCTTATTAAATTACATGATAAACCTACTCTTTCCTTCATCAATTTAGTGGCTGACAACTTCGGCGTTGCTGCATATGCAATCTTTCTGTTTATGCTAACCGTCTGGTGGGGCAAGGTCTGGGGTGATGCTTCCGCCTGTCCATACACACATATGGAGGACTTGGTGGAAGGCAAGACATCTTTTAGGGAGGTTGCATTGCGCACATGGGCCGAACTGATGGGTGGTTGCTGTGTCTATCGTATAGTACAGGTGTTTTGGTGGTTCGAATTTGCCGAAACACATAAGGGACGCGCTTTTGAGGAGTGCAATGCGGATTTACAAGTAAGCATACTTTTTTATTATATCATTTCATTGTCCAAAAGATGATATATATAGTATATTAAATTGTCCACGAAGTTTGTAACAACCAGAAAGAAACGTTGTCAATGAGCTTGACGAGCTGAGTCGATTCAGTCTTGTCTGTCTGTCTGCCCGTCTGCAAACAGACGAACTCCCTCAGTTTTTGAGATACGAGCTGAAAATGTTCCCTCCATTTTCGCCCAAAAGATTGCTCATTTGTCGGAACCGACATCGGACCACCAACGACTTCGAGAAAACATAAAACTTGAACTCACACACTTCTTTTTATTCTTCATTATTGCGATTATAGGAAAGTTTACAACAGCGCTCCAGTCATTCCTCCTTTTATCTCTTTGATACCAATTGAGATTCCAAGGGTAAATAGGTCCTCTCCACCTTTTCTTTCCAAAGGAGTGGAGATCTTCTTCTGCCTCGCCCGGCGGGTACTGCGTCGAATACTCTCAGAGCTGAAAGGTTTTCATCCATTCGGACGACATGACCTAGCCTGCGTTGCCACTGTCTTTAATTCGATGAACTAGGTCAATGTTGTCATATATCTCGTACAGCGCGTTGCCAATGCGCATAAGACCATAAATCTTTCGCAGAATCTTTCTCTCAAAAACTCGTAACGCCGACTCATCAGCCGTTGTCATCGTCCAGGCCCCTGCACCATATAGCAGGATAGGAATGGAGCCATTTGTAGAAGTTCACCTAATTGAGGAAAATTCTCTGAGCCATTCACTCAGCAGCTCACGACTTCCGGTCTTAGACCGTCTCTGTGTAGCAAAACAAAAAATCCGTTTGAAGGCGAGCTAGAGTGAGAATTCGAAGCATCCCTCCCCAGGGTTGCGCGCTAGGTTTGAGACCCGCCATGTTAACAAACACCCTCAATGAAAAGATCAAAAGCTACTTTCATAAAATATTATTCCTCAGCAGAAAAATACTAACTCAACGCACTTTTCAGGTACATCCCTATCTCGGTGCCGCTATTGAAGGTTTCGCCACACTACTTTGCCGTCTCGCCTCGAAGGCGCTTAGCGAGAAAGACCCGAAATTCTGCAGCATCATTGACTCGTTCATCGGCACCAGTTTAGTGGTTGCAGGTAGGCAAGCAGTGTATCAAACAGTTAACACAAATTAGAGTTTAGCTCAGTTCAAACATAACCATAGAACACGTGAGATCCGTCTCAAGAAAAGTTTACGCTTTTAATTATGTGATGTTTTCAGCGTTCAACTACTCAGGCGGCTACTTCAATCCCGTGTTGGCTACCGCACTCAAATGGGGCTGTCGTGGACACACCAATGTGGAACACATCATAGTCTACTGGATTGGCGCATGTGTTGGCGCGCTATTATCGGTGCCGGTATATAGGCTGCCAGTGGTGAGGCGATTCTTGGTGGGCGAACGAAAGGAGAAGGAGGAATAAGGCAGTCGGAGGAAAAGGAGGAATAAGTTAGTCGAAGGAAAAGGAGGAATAAGGCAATCGAAAGAATTATACAGTCAGAGGAGTAAGGCAGTCGGAGGAGTAGGCAGTCGTAGAAGGAGGAGTAAGGCAGTCGTAGAAGGAGGAGTAAGGCAGTCGTTGAAGGAGAAGTAAAGCAGTCGTAGAAGGAGAAGTAAAGCAGTCGTAGAAGGAGAAGTAAGACAGTCGGAGAAAAAAGAAACACCACGCGAATGTACCGTTAGGACAAAAGATGCAAGAGTTCTTGTTATTGTTATTGTGTTGAATATTTTACAAAATTTTATCTTACAAATACATATTTGTAAATACGTTAAATAAGTATAAGCGTATACGAAGTCAGTGAAGAAACAAATACAATTCAGTTTTTGTAACTATATACATATGTATATAGTATATATATTCGAATATACAACATGCGTGGTGTGCTTACAAGCTAAGTTGCCGATACTGTATTTGTTGTTATAGTGGCAGTTGGCTTTCGCTTGCCCCGACGTTTACGCGTTATAAATAGGTTCACAACATTCTCCGAAACCTTTTCAAAACGGTAATCACTCGAACCGAGCGAAATGTGCTTCGTACTCAAACTGCTGTCGCTGAGCGAGGTGTTGGTATGATTGGTTTCTTCTATGGTTACATTCATATCGGCTGCGAGGAAAGAGTTGGCGGTGATGTCGCTGAGGAAGCTGTCCGTAACATTGAAATCAGCGGGTGGTTTTGCATCGCCAACAGGTGATGCAGTGAGAGGTAAGTCAATGCCGATTGGTGCTTCGGTACCAGTCATGTCCGTTACAACTGCATGTTCGTCCAAAATTGGCTGCGTTAGTTGGGATTTAATCGGGTTTGCGACAACCGGTTGGGCAGACGACGCTTTATGTGCAGGTTTGGGCGAAGTTAGTCCCATTACAACTGCACGATCCTCCAAAATTGGCTGCTTAATCGGGGTTTCGATCACAAGTTGGTCGGTAGACGACGTTTTGTCTGCAATTTTAGGCGAAACAGTGCCAGTTACAGCCTCTACAATTGCACTATCCTGCAAGTTGGACTGCAGTAGTTGAGTCTTAAGTTGGTTGGCGACTGCAAGTGAATTGTTGGACGACGTTTTGTTGGCAATTTTGGGCGAAGCGAACATTAATTGTAGCCGCGAATCGATCTCTTCATATTCGGCATCCTGACTGACGTTCATCGGTAGTGAGGTCGGTGTTTGCGGCGCAGGCAGATTGTCATTCGACTCACTGGCACGATCATTTTGCAGTATATCGATAATATCTTTATTTTTTCGTGCCACATCAACAAGTGACTCTGTTGGTTCCGGCACTGCTGTAGGCGACGAGTGCGTTGCATACTCGTCATCATCATCGCTGTCTTCAATACGCATTCTAAAGCGTTTACGTCGTTGCGACTTGGACATAACTTCCGAATCATCGCTGCTTGTACTCGTTTTACGACGCTTCGGTGTTTGGTTAAATTCGGTTGCGATTCTTTGATGATCATTTGTTGTTTTTGTATGGCAGTCGCTTACAACTTGCATCTCTTCGGTAGTAGTAAGTTCTTTTACCGTTAGTTTTTGTAAATTTTCTTTTTTACCTCCGCCTATATCAGATTTGGCGCGCTTTACGTGGTTATCAGCGTCTTTTTCGTTCAGTTCCTGCTCAGTTGATTTCTTCTTCGCAACCAAATAATTTTTATGGCTTACTTTCTTCTGTTTTAAATCGGCTGCTGGCTCTTTTGAGATATCACATTTCACATTATTTATTTCGCAGGAAACTGCAGCTACTGCCACCTGTGATTTAGAGGTTATGTGCTCCTTAGTGGAAAATTTCAAACTTTCATGCGCTTTCTTAACGGCATTTTCATTTTGAAGATTGCTGTCGGAAGAATTCTTAGATTTTTCCTCAAACTCATGACTTCCAAGCGCATTTTTAACGGTATTATTTGCTTTTACACTAATATCGACCTTTAAAGTTTTTAATTCACCACGCTGAGCCTTTGTAACAATCCTTTGCCCACATTTAGCTGCCATTTCGTCACTCTCTTGACTCTTTTCCTTATGGATTCCCACATCATGTTTGCCATTTCGATATTTCGTGCCTTGTGAGTGTTCGTCGTGCTCTACTTTTGGTTGACTTTTTCGGCGCTCTTGAATTTTTGTGTTCTGTCCCTTTAACATTTGTGTTTGATCTCTCTTCTCACTACTGCGCTCACGAGTACTTCTCTCTTCTGTTGGCGGCTTATTGTGATCCCGTTGTTTTGCGGTGTTGCATTTGACATCAATCGTAGTACTTTCACTATTTTTATCTTTGTGTGCCTTGTGTTCATCAGTCTTTTGTACTGTGTGTATTTCATCTTTACTGTGTGTCTTTTTTACAGTTTCGTCGTGTTTGTTGGTAGACACTTTGGGTGCTTGTATATATTCTATTTGATTTTCTGTTTCAAAAATTTCCGTTGTCTCGCCCACCTTCCTTCTTGCCCAGTTATCGATTTCTTTTATGATGCGCTCACTTTTCTTTTGGTTCTCAAATAGTGTTTTCGTTTCCAACAGATTCTTGTCTATATTTCCATTGATCTCAAGCATCTTTGTTTCCTCTGGCATATGTTTTGGTGTTAACTTTTCATTCTTCTTCTTCTTATATGGAATTATTGGTTCTTCTGCTTTAATAGAATGTTTCTCTTTTTTAACTACGTCAGTGCCTGCGTTCTTACTCTCTTTTGCACTACTACCATCGACGCTCTCTTCTCTCTTCCTTTTCGCAGAAATTTTTGGTATTTTAAATTTCCACAAAACTTCGGACCGCTTCATATTCTCAATAACCACATTACGTTCGGGGGTAATATTTACGGTATTCGGAAGTTCTTTCGCTTTACTTTTTGGATTTTTATTCCGTTGGTTATCGACTGCCTTAGGTTGCTTCTCAACTACTTTTGATTCCACCGCATTCTTCGTCTCTATGTTGAGCACATTTTGAACTTCCGTTATTTTTTCATTTCCATCTATAAAGCTATTGGTCGGTTTGTCCATGTTGTTAATTAAATAAGACACCGCAGCTTCGGTTTCACACAGATCATTTTCGTCGACAACGGTTGTGCCTTCAGCAATAGCGGATTCTTCAGAACTACCGATGTGTTTAGTGCCCTCCGTCTCTTCCGTAATAGGACCACTACCACTCGATGGCGTGCTTTCTGCAATTGAGAATTCTTCGGAAATACTGTTGAGTTCTGTACTCTCCGACTTATCATTAAAAAGATCACTACCACTCTCTGCGGTGATTTGTGCACTTGAGAATTCTTCTGAGGTACTGTTACGCTTTGTACTCTGCGACTTTTCAATAACAGGACCACTAACACTCTCTGCAATAGCGGTTTCTTCAGAAATACCGTTACGATTTGCACTCTCCAACTTCTCTCTAACAGGATCACTACCATTTTCAGTCATGTTTTCTGCAATAGCGGTTTCTTCAGAAATACCGTTACGATTTGCACACTCCAACTTCTCTCTAACAGGATCACTACCATTTTCAGTCGTGTTTTCTGCAATAGCGGTTTCTTCAGAAATACGTTTTGTACTCTCCAACTTTTCTCTAACAGGATCACTACCATTTTCAGTCGTGTTTTCTGAATTTGCGGTTTCTTCAGAAATGCCGTTGGGTAATGTACTCTCTGACTTATCAAAAAGGTTTCTGATCCAATCTGCACTTCTTTCTGTTTCATTTATAATTGGGTTTGTGGCATCAGGTACCATAACTTCAGTGTTTTTCGTTTTGCCAATTTCAGTTTCACTGGAACTTTCATTTGTAGTGTCTGTAGAGTCAAGCAATTCTTCTGAAGTATATTCCGCCGACTCAGGCACAACTTTTTGTGTGGCAACCTCACTTCGTGCAATTGGCTTTTGCTCTGTAATAAGTTCATGAGTTTTGTAGTTGTTTTCTTCGCTCTTCTCTTCGCCTAACATTGAGTCACAGTTGCTCACAGCATTCTCTGACGCAACTTTTACTTCGATCGTAGTTTTATTTGCAGTATTCACAGCTTCAATCAGTTTTTCAGTTGCTTGCAGATTCTCTTCGTCTGTAATATCTATGTTTTGCTCTTCAATTTCTTTTTGCTGAGCAATTGCATTTTGCTTGCACGATTCTTTTTCTTCAATATCCATTGGAGTATTTTGTAACAGATTGTTTGTGTTTTCACCACATGCTTTAAGCTGAGTTGAGTCTTCTTCCAAGAGTGACATAGCTGCGATATTTTCCGACGCCTTATTGGTCTGCGAAATTCCGTTGTTACTCTCATCAAATTCCTGTGTTTCTTTAATATTTTCTATGCACTCTACTATTGATTTCTCACTGACGTCTGGCAATAGATCTGTCAACAAATCCATATCTGGCATATCGTTATTTGGTGTATTAGTCACAGTAGTGGGGCTCAAAGACAAACCGCCAGATTCATTCTTTTCATTGTTGATATTAGTTGCTGGACTCACAGCTGATGTTATAACCGTTTTAATTGCAGTATGTGTCGATTTCGTTTCATTTGGGACAACCGCCTCTTCTACTATGAGCTCAACAGTCTCCAATGCATCACTAATAGTGTTAGTTAAAATGGTCTTTGCAGTGGCTATTTGCACGACTTTCTCTGTTGCTTCTGCAGTGGCTATTTCACTAATACCCTCTGTTTCGTTTAGAACCTCTCCGGATTTTTCGGTATTATTAGATCTTATGGACTCGTCAGCAACAGTCTTATCATTATGCGTAGCTTCCGTGTTCGCTTCCAAAGGCGGCGTAACATTTTTATTCACCAACTTCAAATTTTCTATGCTTTGCCGGTCAGCGATTTTAGTTGCATCTGAACTACTCACTTCTGTCGTGATTTCATTATTAAGCATAATGGCATTTGTGTCAGCACTAATTCCAGCGCTTAACTGTGATGAGTTTTTATGCGTGTTTTTATCCTGTTGAATTTTTGCTTCGATGCTTTCCTCTTCCAAATCAACACCTAAAATGTATATTAATATTAAAAGTATATTATTTCCTTGCCTTATATAGTAATTGGATTACCTTCATTATTTTTTGCGACGGTTGTTGTTGTTGTCGAGTTCTTCTGTATACCTTTGGTAAGCAGTTCCAAAACTGGCACAACCACTTCAGTAATATTTTGTGCTGCATTTTGCTTTATATTGTTTGTTTCCGCAATCTTACCGCGTTTGGCCTTTTTAGCTGCAGCGAGTTCCCGAAGTCGTCTTTGGTGTGCACGTATCTCATAAATATTGGGTAGACGTATGTTCGACAAAATTTGTATGCCACCTAAAATATAAATACCATTACTACCTTTTTCACTAATATTTTTGTATAAAAGTTACCATTAATTTTATTCCCATTAGTTTTGGCTTCATTTTTGACGCTTTCATCTTCGTGTGTTTCAGCTGCTTGCTCAATTTCAGTCTCTTCCTCGTCTTCTGATAGTAAAATTGTGGCTATTTTGGCATAATCTACCGTTTCTTCGTTTGTTTTCACACAAGTGACTGACTTTTCAGCTGAATTCTCATTTGCAGCTTGATTTTTACTAGTGAGACTGGAAATAAGCTGCTTACCTGCCAAACAACCGTTATCGCTGTTCGTTACAAGACTGACATCATTTTTATTTTGCCTGTTTTGTTCTCCTTTTATTGGTATATAATAGTCATTCGTGTCTGTTTTCTTACTATTGACTGTGGAAGATATTATTGTCGGCTCGCTGGTATCGGTATAATTACTGGGAGAGGTTGTTGCCGAACTGCCGCTACCCTTTCGAAAGTCAATCACATTACTGTTTACATCGCCCGCATTGGTGGGTGTGTTTCCGAAAAGTTCGTCAAACAAGGTTGTTTTCTTTGGTGTCGTCATACCGTCTGCCGACAACAAACGATTTGCATTTTTATCCGTTTCTTTACAAGAAAACTCATTTTCTAGCGCTATTAATTTTTCCTTGGTTAGCTTTTGCTCTGCCGGTAATTTTTCAAGACTTTGTGAGTCTTTGGATGCTGGCAGATGCTTATCTAAAAAATCACCTCCTATTTGCATATTCTTCGTGTCTTCATGCGTTCTTTCACTAAATTTGGGATTTTCAATTAATTTATCTTCCCTTCTTCCATCTTTAAAAGGATTCGGTGTTTTCCCACGAATATCTTTACTTTGTGTAAGGCCATCAGAATTTTTTGCATAAGTTACAGTTTTATCTCTATTACTATTCATAACTTTATCACATGCTTTCTCATTCGTTTCCTTAGATTTTTTAATTGCATCCTCGTGATGTCTCTTGCTATCACTTCGTCTGTCATGACGAACATCGGAACTTTCAGACTTCAATCTTGCTTCTTTGCCATCGCTTCGTCTGTCATGACGAGCGTCAGAACTTTCAGACTTGAATCTCGCTCCTTTGCTATCGCTTCGCCTGTCATAACGAGCGTCAGAACTATCAGACTTGGTTCTTGCTTCTTTATTATCGCTACGCCTGTCATGGCGACCATCATAACTTTCAGACTTGGTTTTTTCCTCTTTGCCGTGATATCTGAATTAATAAAAAATCTCACTTAATCTCTCAATTTACCAATAAACAATTCAGAAACATACCTTGAACGGTCGCCCAATCTATCATAGGAATGTTGTCGTCTGTCGTCTGTGCTGTTATATGATTCTTTTTCAGTTTCGCTGTAAAAATTTTTATTTTTAATGTTATGACCCCTATCAACTGTTCTGCTATCATGACTCCGACTATAATCTCTTGTGGCGTTCCGGAAATTTCCAGCACGTTCCGTACTACGCGCATTGTATCTCGACACATGCTGTTCCCTCTGGTTATTGCTTCTGTTGTATTTTTCACGCGTAGGATCACTATCGTACTTACGCTCCAAACTTTCATTGCGACGTTCTTGTTTTTTATAGTCATCGGGTTCATGTGTAATTTCACGACCGCGTGTATTGTACGACGTTGCACTCGGTTGTTCATTGTCTATGGCTTCAACATTTTTGCTGGTGATTTGCGCATTTTCATTAGTATTTGCTGTAGGAATTTCGCTTTTAAACCAAGTATTTGTGTTTTGCGACGTGCTTGCAACATCTGTATATTCCCTTCTTGGTTGTTTACGTCTGAAGCAGATATCATCCTTCCTATTAAATAAATATTACATCACTTCTTTATAAGAAGTTTTAATTTTTCTAAACACACTTACTCTTTGCGTAATTGTTCGATTTGTTTGTCCTTGCGTTTGATCTCTGCTTTTGCTGTGTCCAACAAGTTTTGAAAATTGATACCTATTCGTCTTATTTGTTTTTTCAAATCCGCATTTTCCAACTGCAAAGTTTCAATCGTTTTCAGGGAATCATTATACTTTGCTTCCAGTGAAAGAAGTTCTGCCGTTTTCTATGGACGAAAGGATTAATATTCATATACACAAGTGACTAAACTTTAATATATTTCTTACCTTTTCTTCATCTTGCTGGAATGTATCCAAATCTTCGTAGATATCTAAGTCATCTAAATCCATTTGTAATCAACTATACTCAATTTATATTATTTAGAAATATATTTAAACGCTGCAGAAAATAAAAATTTTGCTTATGTTGAAAGATTTGCAATACAATAAAAAAATGTACGCTGTCACAAAGCAACAAAAGTAAATTGTTTTCGCTTTGCGGCAGAGTTGCTTTTAATATCATTTATCGAAGAGACTCATGAATTGCACCTGCCGCAACCAACAATTGATTAAAAGAATATCTGTACAATTCAATCTTTACAACATAAATTTCATATATTAGAGTGGATAGGTTGAAACTAGACAACAATACGCGAATTTAAATTAATGTTATTCTTGCATTTTTGGTATTTTTAAAGTTTTTGAACTAGGAACCAAAATAGCAAATTAATTTTTGCGATACACAATTAAAATCGCATTTATAACGAACAGCAACACCGCCATCAGCTGATCATTTGGCGCGTAAATTGGATTCGAACCTTCAAATGTCAGGGCAGCTGTTTACTTATTTTAGTTATCGCATGCGATATATTATTAATAATTGTTTGATTCCGCATTGGTTGCATTTTTTTATAAGCTTCTGTTAATGAACTATTTCTAGGGCATTGCAATCGTAAGCAATACAGAGCTTACTTCATAATTCAAACAAAGAAATCCAAGCATAACTCTTTATTATGGTCGACGTGATGGATCCAACTATTTCAGTGTCCAAGGTTTGTATGGCTAAACATGATTATTTCATCATAAATAAACCTGGCTTTTAGGGATGTTTTGTTTTCAAAGGCACGAGCAGCGCAAAAAACAGCGGGGCAAAGCGGAAGCACAACGACGATAATGTAAGTGCTTTGAGGAAACAGATGACTGGCCAGCCTTACTATTCAACTTATGCTGATACTTGGCAAAAATTAGAAAGTCACATTGAATCACTACAATCGGAGAGCTACGCTAAAACTCTAGAAAATGTAGTAACTTATGTGAAAAACGAATGTAGTGCAGATGGCAGTATGGACACATATGACATGGAAGAGATAGTACCCGCTGCAGCACTACTAACTGGTGAGTGAAATCCGTTATTAATATAATGGAATTAGTAAACATTTCTCACTTGTTACCCATATTAAAGGAGTAAACCAACCTGACCACTTGGAACAATTCGCCACACTAACGCAGCGTATCCTGCAAAAAATGTCGGCTTCGGTTTGTATGCTGCAATCACGTGATTGCGCTACACTAAAATCTGCAGTGGAGACAATGGTGTATAATTTTATAGAAACCACAGAACGTTCACCACCAACAGAACTGGAAGATGAAGACACGGAACAGCGTGAGAAGAAGCGTCTACGACGTACACAATGCAACATGCGTCAATTGTTGAACTGGTATCGCCGCAAATACATAAAACCACAGCTGCAAACAGAGAGTGAAGTAGAGGATGCTGCTGAAGATGTCTCAGATGCGTGTGATTCACCGGCAAAATCTTATTCAAAGCGTCCTCATGCTTTGGTTGTTATATTGCCGGATTTTGAATGCTTTAATACAGCAATATTACAGGACTTTATACTAATGCTGAGCGCTTACTACACACATTTACCGTTTGTATTAGTTTTCGGTGTGGCAACTGCTGTGTCGGCTGTGCATAACGCATTACCCTATCACGTAACAAGCAAGATCAAACTTTGTGTCTTCAAAACACAAACGGCTCCAGTTTGCCTAAATGAAGTAAATATGCTATAAACATGTTTTCTTGTTTATTTCATTATTATTTCTTAATTTCAGATTCTGGAACGTGTTATACTTTCACCCAAATACGCATTCCATCTATCCGGCAAGGCTTTCAAGTTTCTTACACACATTTTTCTCTACTATGACTTTTCCATTCATGGTTTCATACAAGCCTATAAATACTGTCTAATGGAACACTTCTTTCAAGGCAATGCCTACGCACTATGCGCTAATTACACTGCCTCTTTGAATCGAATCAAAGATTTGACACATGAAGATATTGAAAGCATACGGCGCCTGCTCTCATTTCGTCCGTATGTGGAGAGCATTAACGATTGCAAGCGGATTATCGCCATACTTACCGACGATAGCTATTTGAAAAAGAAGCTGCCACAATTATTGCGCGACTGTCATATACATTTTATGCTATTACGAATATTCTTGGAATTTTTCACCGTATTAGTTGGTGATTTACCTAAATGTCCATTGGGTAAACAGCGTCGTGAACTATACTCGTTTTGCCTCTCAAAAGAGTTACGCGACCAGCCGGAATTTAAGGAATGTTGGCAGATACTTAGTTTTATGTCGAAAGATGAATTTGTCGCCAAAATCTCCAAAGCAATCTCGGTGACTGAGGACTTTATGAGCGCCGAAATCGTTGGTTTAAAGCTAGCCAATGATTGCATGACAACGGTCAGTACCAAATTTCAAGCGTTGAAAGCGCTTCTAACGCGGGTTGTAATGGCTGGTACGGAGGATAAATCACCGACCAACACTGCCGCACCGCCCGCTACACCAGCAACTCCAGAAGGCAGCAAACAAAAATTCACATCCCGTCAAGATCTGAAAGATCATTTATTGCAACTGTCTAAACAGCAAAATAAGCCGACTTCGGAATATGCACAAGTTGTTGCACAAACATTGTTGCATATACAAAATGAAATTGTAGTGAGCCATTTGGCGCCGCTTACACGCGCTCCGCCTCTTCATGAGCTCTTCGTTTTCAGCGATGTGTCCACTGTGCGTCGTAATATTATAGGCGCGCCACGTGCGGCACTTCATATGGCCCTCAACAATCCACACTACTACCTCCAATGCAAATGTTGCCAATTGTCGGAATCCAATCAATTACTGGCCACTCTGCCGGATTTATCCGTTGCATATAAACTGCATCTGGAATGTGGCCGTATGATTAATCTCTTCGATTGGTTACAAGCTTTTCGATCTGTGGTGGATGACATCGATAATGAGCAAGAGCAGGTGGATCCGCAGATTCAGTAAGTCTATATTAAATAAGGTTCAAATGTGAAGTTGGAATTTTTATCGTCTTCAACTTGTATTTTTTTTTGTAATTTCTTTTTTGCGTATAAAATACGTTTTTGTATAATTTTGGGTATGCAAAATTTTGTTTTTGTATAAAAACTTTAGTTTAATACAATTTTTTTCTATAAAAGTTACAACTATGCATTGTTTATTGTATAATAAATATTTGTTTTTTTTTTAATGATTTTTTTTTCTATTAAATAATTTTGTTTATACAATTTTTTTTTTATTTTTTTAAATATAAATTTTTGTTAAAATTCATATATTTTCCGATCTTAACTTTTTTTTTTAATATTTTTTTTTTTGTTAAAATATTTTTTTTTGCTGTTAAAATATTGTTTATTCTACTTGTTTTATTGCAGAGCTCGTTTCACTCGCGCTGTGGCCGAACTCCAATTCCTGGGTTATATAAAAATGTCCAAACGCAAAACGGATCATGCTACGCGATTGACATGGTAGCCAATCGTGCTAGTTACTTACTGTTATATTTTGGGTTAGAAATAAGTTTGAAAGATAAAATAAATTTTTTTAGGATATACACATTTTATTTTTATTTTTAAGATTTCTATTACCGAAAAGTGATTAACTATGGTTAAAAAAATTTTAAATATAGGTAGTGTCCACGGTTTATTCTACTTTTGTATCAACTTAAAATGAGGATATTATTATAGTATTTACCGATATAAGTGTTATTGACCTGGTTGTTGTACTGGAAGAACTCATTTCCTACTAAGTGGTGAGATCACACTTACCTTCACCAATGAGGACCCTAATGGAAAAAACTTATGCTAAGGCACCTAATCTCAACGGGAGCAACTTCTTCACCAAGGTCCTCAACCTGCCGCTGGACACTCTTCAAATACCTGATGTGTGAAAAATCGGAAGAGTGGTGCCACTACTGAAACCTAAACAAAAGGGAGTCCTATCGTCCTATAACTCTCCTCTTGCCAGTAGTAATGATACTTGAGGCCTTGCTACTCCCGACCTTCACGCACCACCTGAGTCTAGCAGAACACCAGCCTGGCTTCCCAAAAGTGCACAGCACCACCACAGCACTTAGCGTCATAAACGCCCATATATGTGGTTCATGGCCTCAAACAAAATTCGTCCTGCGAGAGTACGATCCTCGTAGCGTTGGACTTGTTAAAAGCCTTTGAAACAGTCAATCACACGACGCTGCTTGAGGACATTGAAAAATCTACGCTCTCCCCAGTACTGTAGAGGTGGACTATGAACTCGCTGAGCGGTCGCCAATCATCCGTACTGTTTTGAGGTAAAAACTTCAAATCCATGAATTAAACATGGGTTCCGCAGGGTGGTGCCCTCTCTTCATTGTTGCTTAACTTATACTTACATATCGAAACTCCCTCAACCACCGGAGGGAATTGCTATCTCCTCGTACGCTGATAATGACGTCAGGTAATAGCCTAAATCCACAGCGACCATATTCACTAACTGACGAAGAAGTACGGACTTCACCTTAATATTGCAGCCGATGGCGTTACAATTTTTCTGTTAACTGTAACCTTAAGATTTTAGGCGTGATATTAGACAGCCTGTGCTCCTTCATTCCTCATACGACCGCGATTATTGCCAAAAACAGAGCTGCAACAAAATCCTCAAATCGGTAGCCGGCAGCACATGGGGCCGTTGTTGGCAACATACGGCAAGAAAATCGACCGCCCGTCCTTAACTACGCCGCACCAATATGGTCGCCTGGGTAGTTTCTGCTAGGGTGTTTTCGCAGAAACTGTCCTTTGCTTGAATAGTAACCGCCACCTATGTAGTAACATAAAGGGGTCCTTCCTTAACTACGTCGACAACATACTTCAGACATGCACTGACCATAATTCACAGTGGAGTCATAAACACCTGCACCGACTCCCTTTGAGTGAATGGCGTACTTGGAGTAAAACCACCATCCATTGCAGACTACGAGTTCGAGTTGCCGCGAGAATCGATTCGGGTAACCTGGAATCGGCTGTTTGTCGAAAATGTTCTTCCTAACCTCAATGTCACTAGACTAAACCTTTCTAGTAGCTACCACAACAAAAAATACAGTAAAAAACATAATTTGCTTCCAATTACATCCAATATTGAATCAGTCAGCTGCTTAATAGCCGCCACTTTGAAGACTCAGACAATAATTAGCAACCACTTTTTTAAACTTTACACACTTTCTTTGCAGTTTTATTAATAATTTAGTTATTTCCATATATTTATCATTACAATATACACAAATCTATTTTCATTGTGCTTTGTATGTATGTATGTACGGTATAACATTTACACTTTTTATTTACAGCGCTTGCTTGTATACGTATGTATGTATTTATGTACTTTTATATATATATAAATAAATTATTAATTATGTATGTATGTATGTAATATACGCCAATTAGCTTTATAATATAGACTTACATAACTATGCGAATTTTTGTTTATTTATTTCAAGTTTTGGCTTTCAACTAACCTCAATCTTTTCAATAATGCACTTTTGTTTAGTTTTCTACAAATATTTTGATGAAATCAAGGCAAGTTCTGCGTTGTATGTAAACAATAAGTCTTTCGTTGTACATTTACTTGCTAATAGTTTTATGCTTTTATTTGTTTTATGTATTCAAGTATATATTTCTGCATATATGACTCAATATTATTAAATAATTAAAGCACATTGTAGTAGTTACATTTCAATTGTTTTTCAGAGTTTTTTATTAGTACAAGTTTATGTGTTTTTGGTTTTTAACGGAATTTTGTATTTAAACTGATTTGATGGGCTTTTCGAAGTTCCACAGTGCAACTCAGATAACTCATTTTAGATTACTTGTGAAAATAATTAAGATAAATAAAAATATTTGGAAATAATAAAGTATGCATATAAATTAAAAATTTTTATGATTTTTTTTCAAGTAAATAAAATAAAGATAAAAACTTTGTAAATTTTTTTTGAAAAGTGCGGAATAAAAAATATTTAAATATGTTTCGATTTTGATAATTTTTTATGTTATAAATTTCAGTTTACATGCCGATTGAGAGCTCTGATTTATTTACAAAATACTAATTCAAAAATATTAAATAAAAAAATTCTAAAAAATATTTATTTTAATATTTTTAATATTTAATTTAAAAAAGCATTAAAAAACAAAAACAACTATTAAATCGAAAAAATAATGTATTTCAATATTTTTTAATATTTAATTTAAAAATCAACTTAAAAAAAAAACAAATAAATCGAAAAAATACAAAATAAAAAACAAACAATAAATAAAAAGTTATAAAATAGAAAAACAAAATAGAACTGAATTTAAAAAAAATACAATAAAAAAATAAATTAACAATAAATTAAAAATAAAAACAATAAAAAATAATATACTACATTTTGTAAGCTTTTTTTTGAAAATCGCGGATTGAAAATATTTTAATATGTAAACATGTTTCGTTTATAATTAATTTTCAAGTAATAAAGTGAAATTTACACGTTAATACAAAGCTTTACTTTATTTCAAAATATTAATTCAGAAATATTACATAAAATAAAATAAATACTAGATAAAACAAAACACAAATACCAAAGAACAAAAACACTAAAACAATAAATTAAAAAAACAATAAATTAATAAAAAATAAATAAATTAAGAAAAAAAATAAATTATAAAAAAAAAATAAATAAATAAAAAATTTAAAAAATAATAAATATATAAATAAAAACTTAAAAAAAAGAATAAATAAAAAACGAACACACAAAAAGAAGTAGTAAAGTAATCTTAAGAATTTCAGACAATATAATGCTGTTTAGTACTATTTCAATATTTTGATCATTTAATTCACAAGTAAAAATAAAATTAATAAAAGAAAAAAATTAATAAAACATGAATAAATAATAATAACTAAATAAAAAAATATAGCCAAATAATAAAAAAAAAACAAATTATATTAATAAAAAAATACAAGACACTGAAATAGTAATTCATTGTTTTGAAAATGTATTCCATACAAAAAATAATAACAGTAATAACCACAGTACATAAAAAAATTTAAAAAAAAAAAATTAAATTATTAAAAATTTTAAAAAAATTAAAAAAAATTAAAATTAAAAATTAAAAATTTAAAAAAATTAGAAAAAACTTAAAAAAAATAAAAAATTAAAAACAATAAAAAATTTAGAAAAAAAATAAAAATTTGGAAAAAATAAAAAGTTAAAAAAATTTAAAAAAATTAAAAAAAAATTAAAAAAGAAATTAAAAAAAACACTTAAAAAAATTAAAAAACATTTTTTTTTATTAAAAAAAAATTTAAAAAATAAAAGAAATTTGAAAAAAATTTAAAAAAATTAAAAAATAAATTTAAAAAATTAAAAAAAACAAAAATAAAAACATTGGAAAAAAATGTCAATTAAAAAATAAAAATGGAAAATAAAAAAAAACTAAAAACAATTAAACAAGATAAAAAGAATAACAAATACGAAAGAAATTGAATTTAAATAACATTTAAGAATTTCATTTTGTTTAATATTATTGAAATATTTTGAAAATTAATTCCATTTATTTATTTACTTTTAATTATTCATTTCTCTGATACTAAGTAAGGTTTTCAAAAAATTTTTCCATTTACTTGCACTGCTTAAGTCTAAAACTCATCAAATTAAATTATTCAGCAAAACAGACGCTAAACTTTGTACAAAACGGCAATATTTTGAAGTTAAAACCAAAAAATACAGTTTTTTTTAGTTTTATTTTTTCGTACTCGTAAGTAAATGCATTTTTCTTTTATTAAAATTAATTTCAAATATATTTTAACATATTTTGTTATGGTAGGCACAATTCCAGACACTTTTAATAAATAACTTTCATAAATATACTACATATTTTCGAAAAAAGCTTGCTTGTTTTAAGACAGTTAAGCTAGGCACGCAATTTATAATTTTTGGAAGCTTCATTTCTTTGGCTGCTTATTGTAATATATATATTTTGTATATAGTAAAAAGGCAGCTTACGACAAAGCACTTGTGCATTTTGTATTTTCATCTTTTTGTTTTAAAGTATTTTTGTAATTAGCTGTGTATAAATATCGGAGGGTTTGCAAAATAATACATTTTTTCGTTGAACAATAGCGTGCAGGCGTGATTTAACTGCTTTTAGATTTAAAAAAAATATGCAATACAGGGTGGTATGAGAAATTGTACTTGTAAGCTACGTTTATTTATGCTGGCATCGTTTTTTTTCGAAAGTATTTTAAGTTCAAATTTGAAATTTTAGTGGCAAAACTAGCAATTTTCGAAACTACAATACCAGATTACGATTTTTTTTTATTTTTGCCTCGATAAAAAAAGTGATGAACTTGGAGCCAATTGTGGTAAGGTAGAACCGGCTGTCGTGCGTCTAGTGGAAAAAATCTTATTATTTTCAATATTTTTCAAAGCAACAATACTCTTTAGTATGTATGTATGTATATGAAAAAATCACTTGATCAAATTTGACTCGGACTGGTTCATTTATGCAACTGTGCGCACAACCGAATGGATAATAAAAAAAATCAAATTAAAAATTATTATTTAAAAAAAAAATTAAAACTTATTATTAAAAAAAATTTAAAACTTATTATTAAAAAAAATTTAAAATCAATTAAAAAAATAAAAAATAAAAACAATTAAATAGAAATTACGAAAAAAAGATATAAAAAAAATTAAAATTAAAAAAAAATAAAAAAATTTAAATTAAAAAAAATTAAAAAAATTAAAATTAAAAAAATATAAAAAAATTAAAATTAAAAATATATAAAACATTTAAAATTAAAAAAATAAAAAAATTTAAAAAAATATAAAAAAATAAAAAAATTAAAAACAATTACAAAAAATTAAAAACAATTACAAAAAAATTAAAAAAAATAAAAACATTTTTAAAACAATTTAAAAAAATTAAAACGTTTAAAAAAATAAATTTAAAAAAATCAAAAAAAATAAATAAATTAAAAAATTAAAAAAAAAAAAATATTAAAAATTAAAAATACGTTTAAAAAAAATTAAAAAAAATAAAAAATAAAAAAAATAAAAACAATAAAAAAATTAAAAATCAAATTAAAAACGTGTGCTCTTCCGATCTAATTAAAAACAAAGAAATTAACAATAATTTAAAAAAAATAAAAAATAATTTAAAAAAAATAATTAAAAAAAAATAAAAATTAAATAAAACAAAATTTTTTTACATTAGTGCAACCTTTCTTATGTTTGTATTACAATTGACAGCTGTTTATGTTTACTATGCGAATATTTTCCGGCGACTTTTATTAAAAAAAAAATAAAATATTTAACATCGAGTTTCATGCAAATTTGTTGTTATTATTGAAATCGCGGCCACAGGGTCGTTGAAACTGTTACAGAAGTGTTTTGTGAAGTCTACTTCGCAAAGAACATAAGTTCGAACAAAAAACAATCCGTGAAGCTCGTGAAAACAAGGAAAACTTGCCTCATGCAAGGCACCTATAAATTAGGTGTTGGCATGGTTGTATTGGCCTAAAACTAGCCTCTTTTTTTAGTTTATAACAAAAATATGTGAATTTTTTATTATTACTTATTTGATCAGCTGAATTTAGAGCGTACTCGTTTTTATTTTTTGTTTGATCAAACCTTAGTCAAGCTTATTCGCACCACTGCATTACATATTTTTTTGGCTTCAAAAAGGAGCAAATCACCTGCCTGCGCACTATTTTAATTTTCACTTTTTGCTGGCGCATAAATACTAGCATTTGTAGAGTTCGTTAGTGGCGTGTAAATAAGCGCACACTAAGCTTGCTTGCATATAAATAGTTAAACTGTAGTTAGGTGGTTTTTGCTAAACATATGTACATACATACATATGTGGTGGCTACATATGCGCTTGTCAGTGTTTTAACGCCTAAAATTATGTTTACTTAAAGCAATGCATACAATGCGTGCAATTAATTAGGTGGTTTGGCATAACTTTCAACTTAACCTAAAATGTTTACTTTTACATTAAGACTTAAAATGAACTATGCTAGCTGCTAATAGTGCATATTAGCATTAAATAGTGTTTTGCATACAATGTCTATAGCCATTTTTTTAATAGTATATATACATATACATATACATATATATGTGTATTAACATTTATGTATTGTTTTTATTGAAATAATAATTTAAATTAGCGTAATAAATAATATCACAATGAAATGTTTAGCTGTAACTTATTTATGTATATAAAAATTATATTAATTTAGCATAGAAATAAGAAGAGAACAAACAAAACACGTAAACAAAAACAATTTAACTGCGCTCCATGCGTCAAATGGTAGAAGTGGTGGGAGCGGAGTGGTGTGCAACAATTTTTTTTACGCATTTAAAACCACATGCGCCGCTATTTTTTTAAAACACTTCCTCCCTAGTTGGTAACTTCAACGCTGGCGTGCACTTTCCTCCACTCAACAGCATAGCGGGCAAGTCGGCAATTAGTATGGAGCTGTTGTTGTTGTTGATGCGGCAAAAAAACACATCACTGCAGTAATTTGGCGAAATGCTGCCGTGTTGACAGTGCTCGGTCGGATAAAAATCCGGCTCGCTGCCGTTTACGTAGACACGGTTGCCTTATGGAGTCGTGAAAAACAGTTAGTTTATATATTTACACCTCATGGAAATTTGTACTACTTGAAAAGCGCAACACAATGCGGCGCACGCTGACGCTTATGACACTTTGTGTAGCTGCTCGGACAGTTCACTTGGCTATGCACCGTGTAGTTTCGAATGTAAGTAGGGTTATGTGCACGTGAAATATGCTTGCTAGCATCAATATGACACTATGGTAGACAAGCTGTCACATGCAATCTATATTTTGCGTGGCCGTTTGCAGCTTTCACAACAACTTATATAACTGCATAGATATACATATTTGTATTATGGATGTGTGTATGTGTGTGTGTACTATAAATTTTATGAACTACAGTCTTATTTTTTGGTGTACTATCATCACTGGTTGGACACATACACATGGCGTGTATGTGTGCTACAACTTTACGCTTTGTCCCAGTTGTTTGTTTAAATATCAACGGTTTGCGCATGCGCCGCATTGTTTGTGGCATTTGTTGCACTTAAATTGGTTTTACAATTGCCATTGAACGCATTGCGTTTATTTGAGGTTACGGCGTTGCATCCTCTGCCATCAAAACTATTGCCGCTATAGCTGGAGGGAAAGTGCATTTTCGCAGTGTTCGGTAAACGTTCGTAGCGTTGCTGTCGCTCGTGATTGGCATTAGTATGCGCACGTGTGTTGTCATTGTCCGCGCAATTCGGTTTGTTTAGGAAATGTGTGCGCTCATTGGTCACCTCAGTGTCCGCGTCTGTGTCGGTTTCTCTTTCGGCATGTGTGTCCTTGTCGTCGATGCGCATTGTGGCCGCCCTGTGTCTATCGAAATCCAACAACTCCACATCACATTCTGAAACGCCCAACGCATGCGTTGCTGCATAGAGCAAATCTGCATCGTCCATGTCGCCGCCATCGTCCGCTGGATAGGAATCGCCCAAGCCGTCATCGCGGTAAGCATTGCCACGATGTGCGTGTGTTGGCTTGTCGCCATTGACTGGCGTTGTGGCGCAGTCGGTCGTGCGTTGCAAGCTACCTGCTGTTGTGGTAGTTGGCGCCAGACCGCTTATAGTGAAATCGTCTATGCTACGTTTAACCGCCGTATCCGAGCCGGTACCAGAGTCCTTGCTCGACAGATGATCTTGGTTATGGTCAACGGCAACGCCTGCGTTGTCGGCCAATGAGATGCGCTTCAGGTACGACAATGTGAAGTGCTCAGCATCGTTGTCAATGTCATCGCCGGCATGTTGCTGCAACAGCTGCTGGTAGTTGGGTGTGTGCGTGATAATCAAGTTTTGGTGCGGTTGTCGCTGACTACCATGCTCCACATTACCGCCATTGTTGTCTGCGTCGGCCTCAAAATCGCCCAAGCTGTTTGGTCGCTGCCGCTGCGCTTCCACATGTGACTTATGCAGCAGTGTGCGGTTGAGTGTGGTGAGTTGTGTTTGATCCAATGCGCTGCCGCGACTACTGTTCAGCAGTTGTGTACTGGTCGAGGCAATACGTGTGCCACCGGCTATGAGGCCGGCGCTACCCGATAGCAGACCACTTGGTGCGCCACTTGTGCTATTTGCGATTTGGCAAGCTTCACGCTGACGGCGTTTGAATGCTTTGCGACGCTGATGCAGGCACAACGCAAATATGACCAAGGCGATGATGAGCACGCAGAGCGCGGCGACAATGACCACACCGAAAAATATCATATTTTGACTCAGTTCTTCCTTGACCACAATTAGCTCCGTCTGCACGGTGTACGTCTTCGAGTTGTCGCTAATTTCGCAGCGATAATGACCCGCATCGGCCGACTCTGTATTGACAATGACCAAAAGTTCATGTTCGGAGGTGAAAAAGTAACGCTCCGAGTCGGCGCTGAGCGTGCCCAGATGGAATGGCTTGTTGTCTTTGAACCATTCACGATGTGGCTGACTCAAATCGGCTGCTAGTTCGCTCAGGCACTGCAACACGCTCGACTCACCCACCACAGTTTCTTTTCGCACAATCGGTATATTGGGTTGCGGCTTGTCTGTGGTGAATAAGAAGAAGTTGATATAAGTTATGTAATATTAGACGAGGCAACATTTCAACTGAACCTACCATTTACAATCAAGGTGGCATTGACTTTTATTTCACCCGCTGCACTTTCGGCTGTGCATGTATAAATGCCGGTATCAATCGGCTTCGCATTGGTGATTACGAAAGCATTCTCCTCACGTATGACTTGCAAACGGCGTTCCGTCGCCGCCGGAAAGTCACTGCCACCGAACTTTTGTAAAGCAATTTCCGGTGTAGGGTCACCGGCGGCCGAGCAAACCAAACGCGCTGTTTCGCCCGAATCTATGGTGAGATTTGAGGGCACTTGCAAAAAGGTTGGGTGAACTGTAAATAAGAAAAATTTATGACATAAAATAATAAAATTTCCAAAATGTAATTTCACCACATTGATGGTGAATATCATTGCATTATGTGGTTACTTACTGCCAATGGAAACTTTGAATCTTTGCGAGTAGGTAGTGCCGAAAGCGTTGGAGACCACACACTGGTAGCGCCCTGCATTCGCATAGCTGACATTGTATAGCCGCAAATAGCCGATAATTGTGGTCTCATTGGTGCCTTCTTCTTGGCGTATGCGTGTTTCGGTTGTGCTGTAGCTGCCGCCATTAGCAACGCCGGCACCACTGTGATGCATGGCGAAGGCGTGTCCACGCTCGCGCTCACGTATATTTTGGTTGTCGTGGCGCCATTTAATTTTCAGCTCATCGGCGGCCGCTAAGGATGCCGCCGTTGGTGAAATGGCGATGCACTCCATGGTGATGTTGGCACCGCGTACAGTCAGTTGGCTAGTAGGTTCCTGTATGATGGTGGGCTTCGGCGAGTTTACTAGTTGCAAAAATCAAAAATCAATGTTGTGCCGTTATATTGCATGCGTTTACAAAACTCACCACACGTTAGGTCATTGCTGCTCAAAGCTAACAGCTGATGATCGAACCATTCCTCCGGATAGCCACAAACTGCATTTTCCAACTGGACTTGCGCGCCATTGCTCGACTGCTTGTAGTGTCGCAGCCAACGTTGGAACCAAGTCAACTCACAATCGCAAATGAAATTCAACGACTTAAAACTTAGCTTTTGCAAGTGTGGCATGTGATCGAAGGCGCCCGCCTGCACCGTGGCCAAAGCATTGCCGCCTAAGTTGAGCGACTCCAAGCTGCCCAAGCCGCTTAGCGATTTACTCATGATCTGCTTCAAATTGTTGCCATACAAATCCAGTTTCTTGAGCTTGCGCAGCACCTTGAAGGCCGGTGTTGCGCCCGGGTCCTCGATGATCCAAGCCAGCTTGTTGCGGCGCAAATTAAGATCCTCTAAATTTTTCACACAATCAAACGTATTATCGGCCAAGTATTGTATTTTATTGTGTCCCAAATTCAAATGACGCAAACGCTTGAGACAATCTAAATGTTGCGGCTTGAATTCGCTGATGTTATTGTGCGACAGATCCAGCGAGATTAGCGATTGTGTGAACTCCCATGTGTCGGACTCAATGCGCGAAATGGAATTATTCGACAAACTCAAGTGGTGTAGCTTGGTTAGATTGTAGAGACCCTGTCGGCTGAGCGATGTGATGCCGTTGTGATCCAATTCGATAGTTTCAATAGCATGCATCACATAGAAAACGCCATCCTGCAGTGTGCGTATATTATTGGACTTGAGGAAGAGCTTTTGCAGCGATGAGAGTCCACGAAATGTTGACCAATTGATTTCTAGATGGTTGTTGTTCAAAGAGCTACAAAATGACAGAGGATTAGTCATAGGAAACATTTTTTTAAGTCTTCTTAAATTTACTTACAGTTTACGCAATTTCTGTAGTGTGCGAAAGACTCCGGCGGGCAGTGACACTAAACGGTTGTTATTCAACTCCAAGTCCAATAAGTCGCCAAGATGTTGAAAGGCGTCCTCATCAATGCTGCTAATCTCATTTGAGTTGAGAATGCTAAAAAGTAATGAAAATATTTGTAATTAAATGTAAACAAAACAGTTTCACTATTATTTACTATTATTGAGACCCAAACGCAGGGTTGTATTAGAAAAATAATTGAACTAAAATTTTAATAAACTTTTAATAATACCGAAAATGTTAATTAAAAATAATTTTCAAATTCTAAAAACCGAATTAAAAATTCTCCAAAATCAGATTAAAAATTGAAATGGTCAACTTAAATTGCAGTTTTTAGCCTTAAATACTGTTTTTTTTCAATTCGAATTCACATTTCTTTTTTTAATTTTAATGTCAAGTTTATAATTATAAAATTAAAAAAAATAATGGTTTTAGTTTTTACATTTTTTTGTGTACTCCAATTTTTAAAATAAAAACTATTTTGCAAATTTATAATTCTGACATTGGGATTAAACATTTAATTTTAAAATTTTCAATTATCAAGAAATTTTGCAAATTACATTTTAAAAAATTTCCATTCCCAATCTCAAAGATTTTTGTAAATTAAATATTAAATTTTTAAAAAATGTTTAATTTCAATTTTCAATACTAAAATAAGAATTTTTGTAAATTAAATTTTAAAAAAATTTTAAATTTCCATTTCCAATCCAAAATCTAATTTTTGTAAATTAAATTTTCAAAAACTTTCAATTTCCATTTTTAGTCTCAAAATCTAAATTTTGTAAATTAAAATCAGAATATTTGTAAGTTAAATTTTAAACTTTCATTTTCAATTCCAAATTTTTGTTAAATAAATATTCAATTTTTAAAGTTTTCAAAAATTTCCAATTTCCATTTTCTATCCTAAAATCAAAATTTTTCTAAATTAAATATGCAATTTTTAAAATTTTCAAACTCAAAAATTTTCAATAAATTAAATTTTCAAAAACTTTCAATTTCCATTTTCAGTCCGAAAATCTAAATTTTTGTAAATAAAATTTTCAAAAACTTTCAATTTTCACTTCCAGTCCCAAAATCAAATTTTTGTAAAGTAAATATTCAATATTTAAATTTTCGATTTCCATTTTTATCCCAACATCAGAATATTTGTAAATTTAATTTTCAAAAATTTTCAATTTCCATTTTCAGTTCCAAAATCAGAGTTTTTTTCAAAACTTTTCAATTCCTATTTTCAATTCCAAAAACAGAATTTTTGTAAATTAAATTTTCAATATCCATTTTCAGCACCGAAAGAAAAATTTTCGTAAATTAAATTTTTAATCTCAAAATCAAAATATTCCGATAAAATTAAATTTTAAACTTTTATTTTCAATTCCAAATTTTTGTTAATTAAATATTCAATTTTTAAAGTTTTCAAAAATTTTCAATTTCCATTTTCTATCTTAAAATCAAAATTTTTGTAAATTAAATATTCAATTTTTAAAATTTTCAAACTAAAAAATTTTCAATTTCCATTTTCTATTCCAAAACTGAAAAATGTAATGTTAAAAATCAAAATTTTGAATTTTTACAGTTTTACAAAATTTTTAAGTTTAAAAAATTTAAAAAATGTTCAATTTCTACTTTCAGTACCAAAATCAGAATTTTTCAAACCAAAAATCTAATTTTTAATCTAAAATT
Organism: Bactrocera tryoni; assembly: GCF_016617805.1. Classification (NCBI taxonomy): domain Eukaryota; kingdom Metazoa; phylum Arthropoda; class Insecta; order Diptera; family Tephritidae; genus Bactrocera; species Bactrocera tryoni. The sequence goes on along the minus strand of NC_052501.1, from coordinate 69,307,573 downwards.
ATTGAATTAAAAAATTCGCAACTCGGCTTATATGTATGTATATGTATATTGTATATTAACGAATATGAATATATGTAACTAAAACCATAAATACGCTTTCCCATTTCAAAAGTCACAAGCAAATTTAAGTAAAAAACGTAATTAAAAATACTTTTTTAGGAAAGTTGATTTTTGAAGTTTTTTCTAAAACAAAACCAAAATATAATATAACAAAAAACCAAAAATTCTACACAAAAAAAATTATGTAAATTAATTGCCACTCACAGATGCCCCAAACGATTATTGGTTGGAAAGTAACTGGACTCCACGGCATGCAAAAAGTTTCGGGACAAATCCAATGTTTTCAAACGCGGTAAAGCTTCCAATGCCTCACTGCTGATACGTTGTATGCGATTATTCGCCAAATTCAGCTGCTTTAGCGCGGTGAGTCCAATGAAGACGGGAACACTTTCCAGTTGGTTGCGTTTCAAAGTGCTAAGTTGGTAAGTAAACGAGCATGAATTGATGATGAATGGCGATGTGTGCAGCGTGAGGGAAAATTAGAAGAGAAATATAGAATAAGTAATTGCATAAATAACAAGATATGATATATTGTATACGTAGCATTCATGAAAGTCATGAAATTTATTTAATAGAAGCAAATACGTGACTATGATATCACACATATGCATATGTATGTATGTATGTATGTATAAGATAGAGATAGCGGATAATTAAAGTTTTTTGTGGCCAGACAATTTATTATGGTGAAATTTAATGCGAATTTTATATTACTTACAGTTGTATTAATTCCGTTAGATTGTTTATCTGCAGCACACTCGTATTGTTTAGTTTATTGCCCACTAAATCGCTGCCAAGTAAATAGAAAATATATATTATTTATTTTTGTGGCTTTAATGAATTAAAATTGCAAATTATTGTAAAGATAAATTTAATTTAATATTTTCCTAAGTCAGGGTAAAATTATCATTTAGTAGTTATATCGACTGCCGCGCTGTTGTTAACTCGGCTATAATCGCGTAAGCGGTGTCCTATGCCAATTAAGAAGAAGAAGAGCTATACTAAAAACTACAAATCGCTAATTAATGTTATTTTAATTTTATTTCTATTAAAATAACCTTAATAGGGTACATTGAGGTTGCCACGTAGATTGTAACACCGAAAAGGAAATGTCGGAGACCCGGTAATAAATAAAAACATGATATAAATACATATGTATATCGATCTGAAATTTTGCACACATCTTTTTCTCCACAAGGATCTGCTTATTTCACGGAATCGTCGAAATCGGACCAGTATAACATATAGCTGCCATACAAACTGATAGATCAAAATCAAGTCCTTGTATGGAAAACTTTTTTATTTGACCAGATATCATCACGAAATTCGCTATGAATTATTGTGCGATACAATGCTATTATCTACGAGCATAAAATTCAGATCGGTTCACTATGGCATATAGCTGCCATACAAACTGATGGATCAAAGTCAAGTCCTTGTATGGAAAACTTTGTTATTTGACAAGATATCATCACGAAATTTGGCATGGGTTATTGCACAAGAAAATGCTACGATCTCCAAAAATATTGTTCAAATCGGATCACTATACCACATAGTTATCATACAAACTGACTAAGATAATAATCTTTTTATACCCTTTTATGCTACAAGAAATGCATCTGTCAGGTATATTATAGCTTCGATGTAGCCGAAATTAATTTTTTTTATCACATTTTAGTATTACAACAACTTATCGATTTAGCATATTGTTTTCTTTAGCACTCACAGTCTTTGTACGTAGCCCGGCAAAGTGGGTACACGATCCAAAAGCTTATCATCACAATCGAAATATGCATCCAGGCATTTGCATTCTTTGGGACATGCGGATGTTGCGGCTACGCCAAATAAACGCCCACCACCGTTACTATCATTGACAATACCGCTAATGGCTCTGCTATTGACCGCAGCCGCTTGCGCTTTTACTGCCTTCTCATAGCGTTGACCATCATCGGCCACAAAACCAGCTGTCTCCAATGACGTGTCTGCATTATCCACCTCAATGTCGGCTAGAAAATGTTTGGGCACTAATCCTGCAGTTAACGCGGTCGCTATTGCGGCATCTTCGCCCACGACGCCAACTTCCGAAGCACCGCCGCCGCCGCCGCCGCCACCAGTCACTGCCACATTGCCACTATTGCCTTGTCGATTTTTTGTTAGCATCGCAAATAATTGTTGCTGTTGTAATTGTCGTTGTTGTTGTAGCGCGGATAGTGGTGACGAGGCGGGCACGGCGGCTGCTGCAGCCGTATTCATGTGACCAATTAGCGACACGGGTGCGAGCAACACAAACATTGTTATTGTCATACTGCTGCCGCTGCTCAATATGCAGGTTGTTGTAGTTGTTGTCGCTGTTGTCAGCGCTGCTATCATAATTGCAGTGCTAGTCGTGACGCTTGCGTTTGTAGTTGTTGCCAGTGCCGCTGCTGCCAGCGTTATCAAGAAAGCAACAGCAGCGACAATTAGTAGTAGTCGATTGATTTTATGCAAATTACAATAATTAGCGTTGTTATTTTCATGTTTTATTTGCGCTGCAATTGGCATTTTGCTCCTTCGCCGTCGCCTTGCAAAATTTGCGTGCCAATCACTACTGCTGCTGCATACAGAGCTGCTATCGGCGTTGTTGTTGTTGTGGTTGTAGTTTTTAATAGTCGCGGTATTCGCTTCCGTTGTGCACCACTGCACTGACGACTGCGTTAGCTTCGATCGCCGTTGAATTTGAACATTCTGATTTTCCTGTTGTTTTTGTTTGTGTTGTTGCTGCTGCAGCTGCATTACTGTGCAATCACAATCAAATGCGTTGAATCGCATTTTTCCGATTATTTAAAAATGACTCGGTCAATTTGTTTTGCTTGTTTAATTCAAGGAAGATTTTAGTAAGCCATTTCAAAAGGTTTCAATTCCCTCACAGTGATTTCGGTGTCAATTTTCTGCAATATTGTCATTTTCATTCAATCTTTGATAATCGATATAACGATGACATTCCGATAGCTTTTGGTTGTTTAATCAGCTGTAAAGAAAATACATTTTAGTACATATTATTTTTGCGCTGCCAAATTTATTGTTAAAGCAAAATAAAGCAAATTGCAGTATTGTGTTTTTGGGGTCAATGGTAAAGTTTTGTTCTTAAAGTTAAGTACACTAGCTTTGATAAGGAAGTAGTAAACTTAAAAAACGTTTGTTTGAAATTAGCAAGTGATATAACTCTTTATTAATTTATTTATGCGTTATACACAAATAAATATGAAATAAAACCCTGGAAGTGACAATATGATTCCACCTCGCCTTCTTCCATATATGTATGTAGCTATAGCGAAGAGCGTTCGACAAAATATTTAACCGCACCGAATGTGAACCTTTTGGACAGTGTCCTATCTGTCATTCTCAATCTTTTACGGTTCACTCTGGGCCAGAAGGATATCGCAGTCGAACCAGTTCTAGTTGTTGACCAGCGCTTGTTGAGTTCACTGAAAACCCAAAGGTACAAAGCCAGAACACAAGAAGACATAGAAAAACCGACTCTATTCCAATCGGACTATGGAATTTGTTTAGCCGAAAATTATTTTCCATTCATAAAAATCTGCCCAAACTTTAATGATTTTCAGATACAGCTGTTCTGTAACAATAATAAATGTATTTATATATTTATGTAGGTGTCTAGAATCACAAACATTCAAACGGTTGTTTTATCAAAAAATGTGTCATTATCAAAAAGGCAGCAGCAAACTTTGTAACTAATCTTGCTAAGTGTTTGTTTTCATATTTTTTAACATTCCCCGAATTGTTCTACAAACAATAATAACAATAATAAAGCTAAAGTATAAATTTAACAGCAATAACAACATAAACAAAGGCGCGCAATGGCTCAATGCAAATTAAGTCAAGCTTGAGATCATTGTGGAAGTCAATAAAATAATGAGAGATCAAATTCAATTCGATGGAAAAATAATAAATAAGCGATATACACATACATACACTCATATGCAGATATGTATTTGCCAACAACATTGTACGTATGTATATTCGCATAAAAAACTAAAAATAAACGAGAGCAAATGCAAAAGTCCATAGAACATGGAACCAAATGGTGGCATGGAGAACAACCAGAAGAACAGCACGTTAGAATAATAAACATCGAACACAATCAAAATAAATAAGATCAATGCACTTGACGCGGTCGAAATAATTAGCAAATTAAGAGCTTAATGGCGCACACTCTTAAATATAATACTTACAAATACATATATACACGTAAGTGATATAAGTGATTGCCGATGGTGTTGAATGTTGAATGAAGAAGCAAGGAGTCAGCGGTAAGAAATCAAAATGGGAACGCAAAACTAATTCATTGATGAAAATGAACACACGAAACAGCTGATCAAACACAATAACCTAATTGACAACTAGCAATTTTTGACAAAACAAAATGTATACTATGATTGGCACTAAGAAATATTTGCAACTAAACTTAAAAAAAAACTAATAAAATACAAATAATAATGCAAAACGAACAGCTGTTGAAGAAGTTTGCTAATTCGATATTTGCCTGTAAATAGAACAAAAACCTAATGGAAAACGTTGACAGTTAAATAGCAGACGCCTCCAAAACAGGTCTGACTCCAAGGAATTGGAGGATGCTTAACGCAACTAATCTCTTATTTCCATAATTTTCTAATTTTCCCATTCATTGGACCGTGTATGCATGTAAAATTGTTAACAATGGCTTTGTGTGCATCGTAAAACATTTTTGTTTTACCATTCAATACGAATGCGTTCGTTCATTTTCAAAATGCTTAACAAGTTGAATGCATGTATTTCTCAAAGCTACTAACTCATTATTTAGAAGCGTTCACATACGTTTTCCCGCCGTAAATCAATTATGGTGTTTCTAATGATTCGCTAAAACATTATTGTAAATGTATTTGATGTTGTTCCCATATCGACTATTGCAGCAGATTTGGTTTTCATCTTTTCATTTTTGCTTTATGCTAGTTTCGTTCGCAGCATCCATTTAGGGCAATGCCTACTTGCGGTGAGACTGTTAGTTCGGTCAGCCTTTCTAAAAAAGGTAAAAACTTATTTTACACTGCTCTGCTGCTAGTTCGCTTAATTTGGCGATTCGCTTAGCATTCTTGTCGTCTTGCGTCTTCTATGGACTGCCCGCTTCTGTCATTGCATATTTCCGCGTGTCAGCCACCTTTGGACTACTACATATCTACCGCTTTGTACTTTTCTGTTGCCGCTCGCTTGCTAATCTTTTTATACTCTCGCAACAATGTTGCTAACGAGAGTATTATAGTTTTGTTCACATAACGGTTGTTTGTAAGTCCTAAAACTAAAAGAGTCAGATATAGGGTTATATATACCAAAGTGATCAGGGCGACGAGTAGAGTCGAAATCCGGATGTCTGTCTGTCCGTCCGTCGGCCGTCTGTCCGTCCGTCCGTGCAAGCTGTAACTTGAGTAAAAATTGAGATATCATGATGAAACTTGGTACACGTATTCCTTGGCTCCATAAGAAGGTTAAGTTCGAAGATGGGCAAAATCGGCCCACTGCCACGCCCACAAAATGGCGGAAACCGAAAACCTATAAAGTGTCATAACTAAGCCATAAATAAAGATATTAAAGTGAAATTTGGCACAAAGGATCGCATTAGGAGGGGCATATTTGGACGCAATTGTTTTTGGAAAAGTGGGCGTGGCCCCGCCCCTACTAAGTTTTTTTGTACATATCTCGGAAACTACTATAGCTATGTCAACCAAAGTCTACAGAGTCGTTTCCTTCAGGCATTTCCATGTACAGTTCAAAAATGGAAGAAATCGGATAATAACCACGCCCACCTCCCATACAAAGGTTATGTTGAAAATCACTAAAAGTGCGTTAACCGACTAACAAAAAACGTCAGAAACACTAAATTTTACGGAAGAAGTGGCAGAAGGAAGCTGCACCCAGGCTTTTTTTTAAAATTGAAAATGGGCGTGGCGCCGCCCACTTATGGACCAAGAACCATATCTCAAGAGCTACTAGACCGATTTCAATGAAATTCGGTATATAATATTTTCTTAACACCCTGATGACATGTACGAAATATGGGTGAAATCGGTTCACAACCACGCCTTCTTCCAATATAAAGCTATTTTGAATTCCATCTGATGCCTTCTCTGTATAATACGAGTATAAATATTAGGAACCAATGATGATAGCGGAATAAAACTTTACAAAAATACGGTATTTGAAAAATATGTAAATGACGTATTATGAAATCTCGATTATCACTTTACCATGCGAGAGTATAAAATGTTCGGTGACACCCGAACTTAGCCCTTCCTTACTTGTTATTTTAGTTTTTTTGGTCTGTGAACTTGTTGCCGATGATTGGCATTTATAATTTATAATGCCAATTTTAATTTGCTGCATGTTGCTTAATTATAAGATACAAAATATATATGTACAATGTTATTTTCTTATGTAGCTACATACATATGTATATACATATATGTATATGTATAAGCCGCAAGTTAAGCTAATTAAATAGAACCCACTTAATTGTGTAAGTTATGAGCTTGTATCTCATGAGTTCTTGATTTTTCCATCCGAAGAAGAAGGCTGTTTGTGTAACAGCTACATGATTTGGTGAATCGATTTCGGTAGTTTCGACAAATAAGGAGATGTTGGGGAGAAAAGGACGGGTACAAAATTTCCGATACCGATATCTCACAAACTGAGAAACTAGTTCACGTATACATACATATATGTATGTATATTAGGTTGTCAAATATCCGCCTTTTGGTCTTTTGAATTTCGCGGTTATGTATAAAGCGCTACAGAGCTCGTAGCGTACTATACATCTTTGGAAGGTCTTGACCTAACCTACAAAACGACGCTATGCATGATTAGTTTGGATATTGCGTTCAACACTTATAGACGTGTAAACATGGAGTTCACTAACGCCGAAATTTGCGCTATTTAAAAGTTTGTCTTCGTTAAAGGCAAATCCGCTAGAGAAACGTTCCGTGAGATTATTGGCATTTTGGGGGATGGTACACCAGCACTTCGAACTGCGGAGGAATGGTTTCGACGATTCAGAGCGGGTGAAAACGACACCATGGATATGCCAGTCGGCGGAAGACCTGTAACGATGAATACTGATCAAATCATCATGGCATCGCCCAGAAGATGGGAGTTAGTCACCAAACCATTTTAAACCATCTGCAGAAGGCTGGATATACAAAAAAGCTTGGTGTTTGGGTGCCGCAAGATTTGACGCACCTTTTGGACCGAATCAACGCTTGTGATATGCTGCTGAAACGGAACGAACTCGACCCATTTTTCAAGCGGATGGTGACTGGCAATGAAAATTGGATCACATACGACAATATCAAGCAAAAACAATCGTGGTTGAAGGCCGGTGAATCGTCCCAAATATTGGCCAGGCCGGGATTGACGGCCAGGAAGGTTTTGCTGTGTGTTCGATGGGTATGAAAGGGAATCATCCACTATGAGCTGCTCTCATATGGTCAGACGCTTAATTCTACCATCTACTGCGAACAACTGAACCGCTTGAAGCAGGCGATCGACCAGAAGCGTCCAGAATTGGCCAACAGGAAGGGTGTAGTGTTCCACCAGGACAACGCCAGACCACACACTCCGTTGACGACTCGTCAGAAGCTACGAGAACTCGGATGGGAGGCTTTATCGCATCCACCATATAGCCCGGACAAAGTGCCAAGTGATTACCACCTGTTCCTGTCCATAGCGCACGCCCTTCTTGGTGTAAAGTTGAACTCAAAAGAGGTTTGTGAAAAGTGGCTGTCCGAGTTCTTCGCAAATAAGGAGGGGGGCTTCTACGAGGGGGGTATTATGAAGTTGCTGACTAGATGGAAACAGATTATCGAGCGAAACGGCGCATATTTGAACTAAATCCGATCACTGTAACACTTTTTATAAAGCATTAAATGAAGAGCAAAAAAGCGGAAGGGACACATTTGAAAACCTTATATGTATGCTAAGATACCGACAAACGAACATACATAGCTAAATTGGCTCACTACGTTAATTATTTATAAACTTAATATGGTTTCAGACATTTCCTCTGGGTGTTACAAACTTCGCAAGGCATAAAAACATACATATTAAGAATATCTCATGTGAGAAATAATTCGCTGTATATACATATATTAACATATAATGAGGTGGATAAATCCAACTATATCGACATTTATTATTTTTCTTTTAATATCTTTGCAATATTTTAGAGCCTTAAAATCTGTAGTCAATGTTAGTGTGATACTGATAGAAATTACAATTTTTTTCTAGTATTTTTGAAAATAATATTATTTTTTAAATTTTTCCGTTTGCTCACGTCACATTCTGTTTCATGACACTCTTGTTTTATTTTTATATTTCGCTTACGTTAACCAAAAATTCAACTCACCACACTTTCATCACCGCGACACTTTTATGTGAAATTTTTTCTTATTTTCTCTACGCTTTCATTCACTTCGCCAATTCAATATCCTAACTTTCGCTTATTGAATTTAATGTTCTAACAAAAATATTTGCTTTTAAGTTCGCGCAGTGAAATATGTAAATAGAAAGCCATTATACATAACGTACATACATATACAGAAGTCTAATTCTAAAATTGCGCACAGAACTAACAGGAGACCAACCCACCTCCTCTTTTACCCGTGACCTTTTAATACACGCTAACTAAAGATAATAAAAATTGCAAAAGCAAACGTGTGAACGAACCAAATGGTGTTTGGTGGGGATAAAAGGCAGACGTAGCGACGTTAGTGGCCGCGTAAACTTGTGGCATTTTTTCAATTCAACTAAATATGCACAACAAACTTGTGTACATAAATATTTGTATATATCTGTATATAAATACGTATGCGTATAATTTTTGTTCTTATTTTTATTACGACTTTGTTTCATTATTTTTATTTTGCATTTATTTCTCGCGCCTTCAATGTGTTTGGTTATATGCGTGTGTTGTTGCATTTGTTGTAGATAGATGTTTTGCCTCGGCTTGCCCCGCATTGGTGCTACGTTGTCTGCGACGACTAATTAGGTAACCGAGTATTTACAAGAACAACATCAACGTGTACAATAATAGCAACAATAATAAAATGAAACAACAACGTCATAACATCAACTAGCTCATGATAGCCACGACGACGACGACGACGACAACAGCAGCAACGAGAACAACTGCAACAACAGCAATAAGCTACAACAGCGCATTCTACGTAATACCACTTTATTTGTTTAACGTATTTACCTCTGTATGCACACATTTAGTTACGTCTATGGTATGGAGTGGAGAACACGAACAGTTGTGCTCGTAAAAAGGACAGCGTCTTGACCTTATCATATTTTGTTGATAGATGCGTGCATAGTATGTTAGGAATGTTAAGTTCTTATCAAGAAAATGTTTAATGTTACATATGTACATAAAATGTTATCTTCTACGCTGTTAAATATCATAATTGCGTTGCTTGTTCAATTGATTTTTAAGTGAAAATATACAAAATGTTTTTTGTCTAACTTCTGATCTTGCGCCATATCAATTTACAGAAATTTACGACCAAGTCGTACACATTTGTCGTTTAGGTTCCATATAAAAGTCAAATCCACATACATAAATAAGTGTTCCAAACTTGATAAATTTTTAAATTAGCCAAATATAATATAGTCTAATAATTTAATATTTGTGTAAAAATTGTACTGAATGATTTGTTTCTAATAAAAACAACATTGGAATGAAAAATTATAAGTACAGTACATAAGGGTATTCTAATCCGTTCCCACGATAGTCGGATCTATACAACCGGAGACGACCCGGATTTTTACTCCGCCAAAAACTGTGAAGTTTTACCCATAAATGAAATTATTCAACAAAGAAGTTCCATTAATCAAATTTCTGGTGCCGAAACGTTCAGAATATTGAAAAAGACCTTCGGTGATAATAGTTTGCCGCGTGCAATTGTTTTTGATTGGTACAAATTATTCAAAGAGAGTCGAAAACGCGTTGACGATGGACCTCGTCCCACACGGCCATCAACTTCAACTAATGCTTGAGAATCGATGATTAACAGCCAGATCTCTTAATGGTATCGTTGGAATATAGAAAGGATGAGTGAAAACCAATTTGCAGGATCAGTTGGGCCTGAACTAGTCCCATGGTTATTGAGATAGCGGCTTGGAATTTTGCACACGTCCTTTTTTTTACCAAGAAGTTGCTAATTTGTCAGCACCGCCAAAATCGGCCTACTATATCAGATAGCTGCCATACAAACAGACTAATCAAGCACAAGTCCTAGTAGGGGAAACTTTTTAATTTGTCTAAGTGCTTTCACGAAATTTGACATAGATTATTATCCAAGGCATCGCTACATTCTCCGAACATTGAATGGACAATATCTTCTAGAGAGTCCTTTTCTTTTGGTTTCTTCCACGGAGAAGACCGAAATCAGTGTAGCCGTCGGAGTACACGTCTCGAAAAATATTTAATTTTTTGCTTCAAACAGTTAGTATAAATTTAAAGATCAACAATTGATAAGAATTATTTTTACATTCTTCTTTTCATAAAATATGTATAAATATATCCTTAAATTTTAACAATCAAACAAATCAAAGATTTTTTAAAACATAATATGTGACCTGGTCTACGGAAAGGGGGCTTAGGTGTCAAAAAAAAAGCAGAATAATTAATGAGATAACGAGAAACTGACGGTTATTTTTAACAGCTTTTCCCAGAAAACTAGTTTTCGTACGTTAGCTCCCTTTTCGTAGACCAGGTCACATATATGTATGTATATGAATATATGTATAATAATTTATAAAATGCTGCATTTTTTATTGCCATCACTGTAGTTGTATAGGGGGCAGCGTAAATAAAATAAAAAGCCATAAAAGTAAATAACAAAACAAAATGAAGCGGAATTGAAGGGAAATTAATACGAAGAGACAGGCATTTTAGATACAGAGATACAATACATACTTTAAATACACACGTAAGCATTCAAACACACTTGCACACATACACGCACAGAATACCTACTATACATAAAACGTAAGAACACACATGAGCAGCACTTGGATAAACCATTACTGAATTGTTTGTGCATGTAGCGACGTTTTTGGTCGGGGAACTGAGTCTCGAAGTAGGATTTTATGAAATTACCGTTAATAACAAAAGTCAGCGAGGAATCCATAATTAAATATTGAGTTTGTTTATTTTCAGACATATTGTTAAAAGTTTTGAACGCATCTGCAGCAAAAGTTGGAAATTGAAATGCTCGAGATGGTCAGCAATTTGCATTAATCACAACCTGTTAAGATGCTTTTCCTCCATTCCTTTCCGGTATGGAATGACAACTGTCGAAAATAACGGAAAAAATTGAAAGCGTTGTTTCCGGCCGCAATGTAAGCACTGTTTTGATATCCTAGTAGCTAAAGATTGCACAAAAAGTCGTTAGGAATCATTTAGATGAAGTTACAATACTCGATGCATTGGTGACACACGAGTTAACGCAAAAACCCTCATCGACCAACAGAATTTCCATCTGTTAATCACTCCACAATCGCAAAAAATTCGATTGATTTCTGAAGCGAATGGTTAATAACGATGAAAAATGGGTCACTTCTGACAACGTCAAACGAAAACAGTTCTGGTCGAATCATGGTGAGATGTTGCAAAGGGTGAAAAGCCAAGATTGACGATTAAGAAGGTTTTACTTTATGTTTGGTGGGATTATCTACTATGAACTGCTTTCCTGTTCAAATTCAATGAGACGTCGCAAAGGGTGGACCAACCAGGATTGGAAGGCAGGGAATAAAGCTAAAACTGGCAGTTAGGAAGGTGTCACTTTATGTTTCGGAAGGAAGCAATCCCACATATTACTAGTAAACAAACATCATTAGTGACTCGCCAGAAGCTCCTGGAGATCGGTTGTAAGATTCATATGCATTCGTCTAATGGGTCGAACTTGTCACCAAGTGATTATTACGCTCTTTGACGGAATTGGCAGAACATCATCTATTATGAGCTGCTCCCCTAGGGCCAATCTCTTAATTCGGACCTGTACTGTTAACAACAGATCTGTCATTCCCAAGAAGGGGCCAACTTTGGTCCATACGAGAGAACTTGTTTCCCAGCAGGAAATTTTTTGAGTACTCTCTTGCATATTTCATACAAAATTTGCTTAAAATATACAAATAGATTAAAATTAGCAAATGTCAACCGACCAGATGTTGTAAAAAACGAAATTATCATTCCAAATATCACATATAATTGAGAATTCTCGTCAGCAGTCCATTGATTTGCACTTAAACGTTGCTGATTTTGTTGGGTTGTTGTTGTAACGAGTCTCTAATATCGACACCCGAGTCCAGCGTTGCCCGAAGGTCAAACCGAAGCACATGATTGAGTTCTTTAGCAAATATCACATCGAAATATGTAAGTGATATCTCAAATAACATCTCCGGCACAAAATTCTTCTAGCAATCAGACAACAAAATTACATGCGCACAAACACACTTTCTCATAGCTGTATGTATGTATAACTGGCGCAGTTACATAGATACGTCGACTGAATAAAGCCAACGATGTATGTACATACATACATATGTGTACTTTCGCAAGTGTCACATGGTGCAGCGACAATTCGAGATATCTGTAGACAGAGAGGCAAAACTGGCACAGACGACACGCCGTCCTATAAGCCACATACACACATACACGCGGATACAGTACAAATATTTGGATAACCGTGTGCATTTGCGATTTTCGGCTGGCCGGCAATAGCGCTGGCACAGCGTGCGACCGACAGGCAGATGTGCCAAAAGGCAGCCAGACGAAAATGTCGTCAATCAAAAGTACACGTAAAAGCATTTTATTTATAAAGTCGAACGAAATTTGCGCACTTTTCAATTTCGTGAAAAATCAAACGCCCGAGACAAATCTTATTTTAACTTTCGCTTTCGCGTAACAGGTCGATTGAAAAGTCCCCGGCTTACCATAGTAAAACTTTTCGATACAAAATAAGCCTGAGTTTCGGGTTTACCGCTCAATTCGACGAAAGTTTCTTCCCAGCGAGCATTCTTTTGAGATCTGTGAACAGGAAATAGTCGCTGGGGCCAGATCTGGATCTGGATACGGTGGGTCCGGAATCAATTAGAAGTCAAATTAATGGATATTTTTGCCATCGGCTTCACTGACTTGTGACACGGTGCATTTTCTTTTTCTTTAAATGCCGTCGTTTTTCGGCGCGTTTGTCCTACAAATGGTCAAATAACGCTATGTAACAGTCACAATTGATAGTTCTTCTTTTTCCAAGGTAGTCAATAAAAATTATTTCATGCGCATCCCAAAATACAGACGCCTTAACCTTGTAAGACGTTTTTCCAAGCTTTGAAGCGCGTGTTAATCGTGTGCAGTCCATGCGGATGACTGTCAATTGAACTTCGGTGTGAAATGATGGAACCATGTTTCATCCATTGTCACATTTCGACGCAAAAACTCGGATTTATTACGCTTGAACAACTCCAAACACTGGTTCAAATCATCAATTTGTCGTGGTTTTAAGTCAAAACTGAGCACCCACTTTGCACAGAGCTTTCTCGTACCCAAATATTCGTGTATGATATAATGTACACGTCTAATTGATATCTTTAGAATTCCTGCTGTCTCAAATAACTTCACTTTACAGACATTCAAAATTTCTTTTGTGGACTTTTTTAATGTTTTCGTTGGTAACAATCTTTTCTGGGCTTCGACTCCGTTCACCGTCTTCGGTGCTCATTTTACTACATCGAAACTTAGGATACCAATCCTTGAGGGTTGATTTTCCTGGTGCAATATCTGGAAACTCGTCATCTAGCGCAGTGTTTGCTCCAACTGTATTTTTTCCCTTCCAAAATATATACCCGAGTTTACAACAGATTACCAGTCGTTCCTCCTTTTCGCTGTTTTGCGCCAATTGAAGATTTCAGGTGTAGCCAAGTTCTCTTGCACCTGGTCTTTCCAACGAGGTGGAGGTATTCCTCTTCCCCTGCTTCACCCGGCGGGTACTGCGTCGAATACACCTAGAGCTGGAGTGTTTTCATCCATTCGGTCGATATGACCTTTTGAAGGTTAGACTAACTAAAAATCTTATGGATTTAAGTCGAGTAGTGTCATCTATGTGCCAGGCCGGAGACTTTTCAATTGACCTTTTATTTTCATCTCTTGACTTTTTATACTGAATTTAAATATTTCTCTTTTTTTTTATTATTTTCTAAGCACATGCCTGTCTGAGCATTTTTAAGACACAACGTATTCTATAACGTATATATGTATGTATAGAGTATATGCTCATTATTTATGTGTGTGTATTCCTTCTATTTTTGAAAATCGCGCTACAACGGCGCGGCGCGACGAGGTGCCCAGAATAATTGTTTGAAAAATAGCATGAAACTTTTATGAATCAGTTGCAATTACAGTGCAATTACATTATTCGCTAATTACGACACGTTTTTGTTGTGCGAAAGCCAACGAACATGCATAAAAGTACGTGCGGACCTTTGTTCGATCAAATGCATACATATGTACATACATATACACAATTTATTCAAGCGGATCTCTACTAGTGATTCAGACAAGCTTTTATCGCAGATCTGAAAAAAGTCCCAATTTCCTGTCGTGATTTACTTGCTTTACACACATACATATACATATACTATATACATATGTACAATACACATTATACAATAACACATGTGCTCATGGATAATTATAAAAACGGCAGCCACAGATTGCCTATTTTGAGACCCATTAGAACACGTGCTTTACGAGAAGGAAAGTTTTTTAATTACTTTTTAAAGTGAAAATATTAAGCCTTTATAGTGTATGTGTTGTAATAGATTGGATCACATCGTGACACATACGTATGGTAGATACTTATAGAGTCAATTATAAAAACATAAGAATTATTAATTTTCCGAAGAAAACCATTTATTCATTTTATACAAGTTTCGAGCTCGTCACAAAAGAAAACGCGACTATTTTACCTGAGTTCAGGGAACTTGATTGATTAAATAGGCGGCTTTAAAGTATATAAGGCAAAAAGAAGCTTACGGAATAGGAGGTCTTGAAAAGAAGTATCACGAAAAACGATTTGTCATTCTCAGTGATTGTCAAGCGGGGTTTCAGACAATCTCGTCTGTTGAAATCAAATCATCAATGATACTGGAATAAAATAAAATGGTTAACAGTGCTGCCACTGAAAACAACATCCGACCAACAAGGATCCCTGTGTATTAGAGTGATTCAAAAAACAATTTTTTTTTCGTTTGGTACTCGGAAAAATAGGTTCCTTGATACCTCTAAGAAAGCCTCTCCAAACATGAGTTTTTAATTGTAACGGGAAGGTCCTCCTACACACAGTTTTCTATTTTTTCTTATTATCAGATAGAAAAATTTATATCTCGCTTCCAACTACTTGAAAAAATATCTTGTTCCTTAGATTTTGTAGGAAATTGAATGCTCTACAAAAAAGGTCTATTATGATTTTTTCGTAAACCCAAACGTTTAGAAGATATTAACAGTTAAAGTTTGAATATTTTTGGGAAAATTTTTTATTTCTTATGAATTCTATAACTCAATGAAAGAAAATTATTATGAATGATGAAACTTCTTACGAGGTGTCTAGGAACCTATTTTTCGGAGTACCAAACGCAAAACAAAGTTTGTTTTTTTGAATCACCCTACTGTGTATAGAGACATCAATCGAAAGAGCTAGCCGAACTCCTGGCGAAAGAAGCTGCAGCAACCAATCCCATATGACTAGAACCTCACTTTATGCAAGGAACTACTGCAAGAGGAAAGCGCCTGTAGAAAAATGTCGCTTACAACAAGTGCCTGAGCTTCGACAGGCGAGAATGTTTCTGTGAAACTTCGATACAAAATTGTTGAAGACACTAATAGACGTATGGAAACAAGTCGCTGCAGGCTCCAAAACAATGATAAAATCTTCGGTGAATTTGTTCAGAATGAACCTCTATAGAATATAGCAGACAAGCAAAGTGATCGATGCAAATCAAACCCTTGTATGAAAAACTTTTTTATTTGAAAGGTTATCTTCAATAAATCTGGAATGGTTTATTATGTCAGGTAAGGCTACAATCTCCGAACAATTTATTCAGAAGAGACCACTATGGAATATAGCTGCCATACAAACTGATAAATGAAAATCAATATAAAGATCCAGCACGACCTACATATTACAAGAACACTAACAAGTTCTGCTACGAATGAAACTACTTTTAATACGATATAAACAGTTTTCTCAAAACCAATCTGAGCCGCTTTTTTCTCGCTTCTTAGAACTAAATGAAGCGAAACGGTTAAACATGTGGTTTCATTATATTATTTCAGATGAATTGTTTATTCACAGAGCAAGTGATTGCGTCAAAACTTACATATGACATTAATTATAGGGAATGCAACTAGTGAGAAATAAAACGATAAAAAAAATAAAAAATTAAAAAAAATTAAAAAAAAATTAAAAATAAAAAT
Source organism: Bactrocera tryoni (assembly GCF_016617805.1). NCBI lineage: Eukaryota > Metazoa > Arthropoda > Insecta > Diptera > Tephritidae > Bactrocera > Bactrocera tryoni. Next base: position 69,290,952 of record NC_052501.1, on the reverse strand, counting down.
TAAAAAAAAATTAAAAAAAAAAAATAAAAATTAAAAAAATAAAAAAATAAAAAAAAAAAATTTAAAAAAAATAAAAATTAAAAAAATTAAAAAATTAAAAAAATTAAAATAAAAAAAAATTAAAAAAATTAAAAAAATAAAAAAAAAAAAATAAAAATTAAAAATAAAAAAAAAAGATATTAAAAAAAATAAAAATATTAAGTTTCTAAAAAAATAATAAAAATAAAATATTTAAAAAAAAATAAAAAATTAAAAAAAAATAAAAAATTATAATACAAATAAAAAAATTAAAAAAATAAAATAAAAAAAATAAAATATAAAAAAAATATATAAAAAAATTAAAAAAAATAGAAAATAAAAAAATATAAAAAATTACTAAATAAATTTAAAATAATTTTTAGTTTTAAATCAATATCTCAGCTAGTTTTTGAGTTTCAGCCTACCAAAGTGCAGTCGTTCAGTTCACTCAGTTCTATTAGCTTATTTTTAACCACGTTTTTCCTGAAACATCAGTTTTTAACTTGCTGCATTGATAATTCGGAGACCAAACTGTTTCTGCACATTCTGTATATAAAGGGTGATCCATTTCGAGGCTTCCTACTTTTTTTAGAGAAAGAGCACAGAAACCTCAAATTTAATGGGGAATGTTTATTATTATTATTTTTTTGGCATTTATTTTTTGAAGATTATCTCTTTCAAATGTTAGCCGCAGCTACGGCTCAGATGTTCCTTCCTTCGAATTCAATTTTTGATGACACGCTCGTGCATTTCGACTGGTCACTGAGGAACGACAGGCTACAACGATCTGAAACGAAGCGGGATATTCCGCATAGACTTTACATATCCCCACAGGAAGAAGTCTAACGGTGTGATATTCTACGATATTAGTGGCCAATCGAACGGCCCAAAACTAGAAATTATCTGTTCACCAAAATGTGAAATCCATTTATTAATGCGATCTGTGAAAAGTCGGTTATCATGGCGCAATAACGTCCACCGTTGATGATAACGTTCTCACCGGCATCATTTTTGAAGAAATAAGAATTGAAGATTCCACCGACCCACAAACCACACTAAACCGTTGTTTTTTCTGGATGAAATGGCATCTCTTGAGTCTCTTCAGGTTGCTCTTCGTCCCATATGCGGCAATTTGGCTCGTTTACATACCCATTGAACCAGAAATGGGCCTCATCGCTGAACAAACTTTGGCTCGAAAACATCGGATCTTCTTGGAACATTTCAAGAGCCCACAGAGCGAAGTGATGTCTTTTGGTACAGCTGTATTGTGTACGTTTTCAGTTTTAGGTTTCGACGTAAAATGCGCACAGTCGCTTCATAGGTCAGTCCGAGTTGCTGAGAACGGCGCCGAATCGACTCTCCACGGTATTCGTGTACACTCTTAGTCTTGGCTGCTATATTTTCTTCACTGCGTGCTGGACGTGGTCTATTCGGTCGAATATTATACACAAATTATATTGGGTTTCATTCACGCAAAAGGACGAACTTTAAGTAAAGGAAACGGGTGGCAACCACCTAAGGACTCATTATGTAGCATAAAAAACAACTACACACCTATAGATATGTATGTATGAACATGTTAAGACCTTCAAATATATGTTTCGTATTAAATAAAAATAAATTAAAGTAAATGTTGAAAATTTACTTGCAAAAATGTAATCTAAGGTTCCACCCTAATGCTTATGTATGCACATATGTATATTTGCACGTACGAATTCAATTGTTTCTGCCTTAACTAATTAGTTATAATTTCACTTAATGCAATTTAGTTGACTTTTTTGCTTATTGATGTTTATTTGTTTCATGATAAACACAAAAAGTCACTTCTATACGAACCTACACCTAAGCACACACACACTCAAGCATACATACATACGTACTCAATCTACCAACACAAAAATATTGTTTATGAAAACGTTTTGGAGATGAAAATATTTGTATTTGTTTAGTGTGCACTTAGTAATGACTATGCATACATACAACCATACACACATACACATAAGCATTTGAACGTGGGCAGATAGCTATCTGGGTGATAAACAATTCGTTCTCATTTCATTGGTTTTGCATTTTTCCACTTTGAGCATAGCCACTCATTCTTTCCACCATAATTGTCATCTGTTACAAGGGCCTTTCGGTGCACAAAGTTCTAGGCAGTCACATACATTAATGTACCTGTGCATATGTGTATGTATATATGCATTTTAAGTGCTGACCATAAAAGTTAATAGGATTGAGTTTTGCCCTGATTTATATTGGTATTATTTTTTGCTCGCATTTTTTCAGCGGTGAATGAGATAAAACGGTAAAATAAGTGTAATGATATTGCAAAACATAAAATTATTGTTTGAAAATCAGCAATAACGGGTGCTCGGGTCTCAAGTTGTCAATATGGTGACTACTCGGTGTAATCTGAATGACTTTTCGTCTCAATCAAAACCTTTTAAATGAATAATATTGTTTTTAGAAACATTGAAGATTGTCCGTTGTGATGGCTAAAATTTCTAAGTACGGATCAGAAGACTTTCGTATACATATCTACAAAGCGCCTAGAGTCGGTATCTAATAATCTAATATCGGGTACAATCGATTCGCTGGATTCATAGAAAATGTGGCAACCAAGATGCTGCAATTTTAGCCCGACGAAAGTTGGAAAGTGTCTGTTTCCACCGCATCTTTCTCCCTGCAAAAATCTTTTTTTTCGTCCTTTTTAATCGTCCTTAAAAATCTTATGCTTATCGCGTGTGTGTCGATGACTGCCGTGTGAACCTTGCTAAGAGCTGGTAGTTTTATGGATTTTTTGCGTTCCCCTCTGAGCCGGAAGGCTTTCGCAAAACCACAAGTACTGGCATATAACCAACGCTTAGTGAGCACGCGCGAGGCCCATAGATACAGCGTCCGAAGACAGGGGACGCCTGCACCTTACCCATACTAATGGGATATGTGTAAAGATGATATTAACTTGTGCAATAATCTATATCCGATTTCCTGAAGATAGTTTTCCAAATTAAAAGATTTTCTATAGAAGTACTTAATTTCAATCGGACAATTCGTATGCCAGCTATAAGCTAAAGTGGTCCGATAGCGGCGATTCCGACAAATGAGCAGCTTTTGGGAAAGAACAGTAAATGTGAAAATTTTCAGTTAGATATCTCAAAAAATAGGCTACAAGGACTTCTTTGAGATCGAGCCTGCAAAAAAAAATTATGCTGCAATAATTTTTTTAAGAAGCTTTAAGGATTGCAGAAAACTACATAAATATTATTAAAAATTACCATGTAGTTTCTCGATAAATAATACATAAGTATGTACATATGTCATACTATACTTTTAGAACATATTTATCAATACATTATGCGAACCACACCCGCCAACATAAAGCACAAAAACAATATTCTTATCAATTTATGAGATTTTTTTAGCGTACCAATATTTTGCGCAATCCAGTAAGTAGATAAGATAATAAATATTTATTTTCGTAAACAAAGTGTCCGAATTTACGTGCTGAGCAACTCGCTGCATAGTGGAGAGAGAAGCGAACGAAAAATATAGATAATATTTTAACATGACCGAAAAAAGTGTAACATTTTTGGCATGTTTTCTTAATCAAAACATAATATTGTTGTAGTATAACATTACATACATACAAACGTATGCAGAAAGTTAGGTTAGGTTAATGGGCTATAAATAATACGAGAAGTGCGAGTATCTTATCGCTTATCAGACGCGCCAAGTTACAAACACTTGTGCAATTTTGTTATCGTTGTTGGCCAACACTCCAAAAAGGTGTGATTCTTGAAAATCGCCAACAACAAAAAACATAAAAACAATAAACACTCCACGTACGACACTTATGTCGTTCTATTTACGACTCATATCGATATTTTTATAGTATTTACGAGTAATTCACGATGTGTTATGCCGAAAAAACACTTCGATTGCATTAACCATAGACGCTAATCAAGCGGAGCGTTTGTAAATAGAAGTGATATAAAAATGTAACAGTAAATTTTATTGAGGTTATAACGTTTCTTTTTTTCATGATGTTATATAAATTATAGATATGTATATACATAGAAGAGTGTGTACATATGCGAACTTATTTACTCGATTGTACACGATTTTTCAATTTACTGCTGTTTACTTTATAAAAATGTTTGCGACTATTGATAATGCGATATTGATTAGAAATTGCTATTGATTCAATAAAAAAATTGAAACGCAAAATTATTATACAGTTCGATTATCAATACTTTATTCTAAAAGTTATTGAGATTGTAAAATGGTTATAACAAATGCACAGAATCTGAAAGAATTCCGCTTTACTGAACGTTTTAATCGTTTCCATGACAAACGGGCCTACGTAATCGGAACGGATTCAAAATTTTTATTCGGCCAATTCCTCAAAATTACTTTAGGCATGTTCTCTGCAGCTACAAAACCACCTAAAGCAGTCTAATCGGTAAGTCAATGCGAACCTGAAGATCGATTAAACAGCTGCGAGCTGGACACAAAAACGGTCTACATAAGTACAGAAGCGATACCGAAACGGATTTTTAATCGGCTAAGAACGGTTAAGTGGGCAGCATTCCGCCAAATTACTTGAGAGATTTTTTTTGCAACTACAACAACAACATAAAGCAGTGTTATAAAATCAGTAAATCAGTAAGAACCTAAAGATCGGTTAAGAATTTGGAAGCTCGAGCTAAAAAGTTGACTTCATCTTAAGCACTTCCTAATGGCTATTCGTTTTTTCCCCCGTTTTATGGTATTATGTCTGGCAAAGAAGCAACCCTAGTATTTCAAAATTCCTACAAATGTCCTTTTTATACACTGTGTAGGATACATTAGGTTTGCCAATTACTTTGTAACAACCACAAGGGAACGTCGAAGACCATATAAAGTTCATATGTATATAAATGATCAGCCTGACGAGCTGAGTCGATTTAGTGATGTCCGTCTGTCTGATGGTTTTTCTGTATATACGCCATATATTCCCTCAGTTTCAGAGATATCGGTCAGAAATTTTGCACACGTCATTTTCTCTTAAGAAGCTACGCATTTGTCGGAACGTACTATTCGCAACACCTATCTTGAGACCCAGTATTCATTAATGGATAATATTGGAACGAATAAACCACGTCCAGCAGGCAGTAAAGAAAATATAGCCGCAGTAACTGAGAGTTTATACGAAGACCGTGGAGAGTCGAGATCTTAAATTGAAAGCATACAAAATACAGCTTGTGCAAGAACTTAAGAGGCTCGACCTTCTCAGGCGACATCGATCCGATCTCCAAAACTTCCAAGAACTTCGACGTTTTCGAGCCAAATTGTTTTCAGTGATAAGGCCCATTTCTGGTTCAATCGGCCGCATCTGGAACGAAGAGCAAGCTGAAGAGATTCAAGAGCTGCCATTTCAACCAGAAAAAACAACGGCTTTGTGTGGAATCATCTGTCCATATTTCTTCAAAAATGATGCCGGTGAGAACGAAACTGTCAATGGCGACCATTATCTTGCTATGATAACCGACTAATTGATGCCTAAAATTAAAGCTCGTGATCTCGGCGACATTTCAACAAGACAACGTCACTTCCCACACATAGCATCAATCAATGGATTTATTGAGAGAATACTTCGGTGAGCAGATAGTCTCACGTTTTAGGCCGGTCGATTGCCCACCAAGATCGTGTGATATCACACCGTTCAATCAATTCAGACTTTGGAGCAAAACATCACGCGAGTCATTCGCCAGTTTCCTCTCGATATGCTCGAACGAGTCATCGAAAATTGGGCTCAACGGATGGACTATTTGAGACGTAGCCGTGGACAGCATGTTAAAGAGTTAATCTTCAAAAAATCAATGCCAAAGAATTTTCTTTCGAATGATAATAACATTCCTCATTAAAGTAGAAATTTCAGAGTTTTTCCTTAAAAAAGTTGGGAGCCTCGAAATGGATCGCCCTTTATATATGGCAAACTTCAGGTTGATGACGTATTCCCAACACACTTCGATGATATACATTTAAGTTTCCTAGTGAGACTGTGGCCAAATCTATACTTCCACATTCTTACTAAATTAAATTCTATTATTTTTAAATTCTAAAGCCAACGCTGCATTCACTTACCACAGTGATGCTACGCATATTTCTTGCCGTAGAAGTATGTCCATGGAACTACTACAACACCAACTAGGGGATTTGTGGAAAATACCAAAAGGAAATGATGCGCATAGTAAGAAAATGGCAAATATTGTGGAGGTAAATATTTTTAAGCCTTTCCATAACCATACAAAGCGAGTAGTTATAAGCAAAAAAGGCAATGCGATAAATTATCGGCTGGCATGCGAGTGTGGCAAACGGTCGTTAAATGTTGTCCGCAAAGCGGTAATGATCACCGCCTTACCAAGAACTAAGAAATGGTCAAGCCGCGTGGTGCTGATGCTGGCTAGCTGTAGGGGTACAGCGGCAATGCTGCGCAACGATGACAAGGCATATACGATTCACATATGTACATACATACATATGTATGGTATATAAATGAATGTGAGGCGGCTGAAAAGCACCGACCAAGCTGAACGAATGGCAGTCCGGGTATGAGTATCCAATTATAATTTTTTATACCGAAGTCAATGCAGAATCACGTCGCATCAAGATTAAGAATTCTTTTCTTCACACCTTCAAGTGACGCTTACCAATAACAAGCAGCAGGCACAACGGCAACACCAACAACCAAACCTCCAACCAGCTGCTGAGGCATCCAAATAAAAAGCGTAGCTTCAAAGTGAAAAAGAATTTACAAAGAAGGTATCAAGATCCAGCACGGCCAAGAAGTTAAGCGTTAAGGCAATGCCAACAACAACAATAACATCAACAATAACAATAATAGCAACAACAACAATAATACGGAAAACAACAACAATAATACCAACAACAACAATAATATCAACAACAACAATACGACCAACAACAATAATAATACGAACAACAACAACAACAATAATACGAACAACAACAACAACAATCAGACCAACCAAATATAACCAGATTTGAAAGGAGCCAAATAAAGCTGACAGCTAACAAAAGGTATAATGAAAAAGTTGAGAAAAGAATTCGCTCGAAATGAATGCCACGAAAAAGTGGCGATCAGACAAAAACTACACTCCCCGAGTCGTATTGTCCGCCATACCATTGTACCTATAGTACAAATTTACACACATGTGTGTACGTCAATCTACATATGTATGTGTATATGTGTATGTAGTCATGCCTGAACATATGTAAGCGAAGGTTGAAGGCATTGTAGATCCATTGGTCATGGAACAAATCAAACCGGACTGAACTGAAATCCAACGCACAACAAATGGTCAAAATATGCCCAAGTTGTGTGCCCGCATGCAACGACGACAACAACAAAATGCAGCAACAAAACAAAAATACGGGATTATATTGTCTCTGGTAGGGACATGGGTATGACGGCAAGTAAGCGGCGACGCAACACAGCTGAAACTACAGTCATCAGCTCAACTAAGTAACACCAAAAAATCAAGCGGCACAATGAAATGCAATTTATGAGAAAACGTAGGTAAGTGTGTGTGTGTGTGTGTATGTAGGTGTATAGATTGGTATAAGATGACATTGATTGTGATACATAGACGTTTAGAGATTATAGCGACCAACAGCCACAAATAATAAATAGTATTCATTGTCAATGAGGAGGATTATCAAGCAAAACTACAGAAAAAAGCATGCTACTAGAATGCTCTGATGACTTTGAAGTTTATAAAAGACTCACTTTAATTTTTGAGATATAATGCGCCAGCGTTTTAAAAGAGCAAACTCATATAGATATGCATTTCGTAAGTATGTGCATTAGAGCGGGTCGACTTTTTTCACTAAAATCACGTATGCGAGAAATGTTGTACGGATCATTTTGAAGAACTTTGCCTACGAGGCTATGGGTCTAAAACCGGTATGGAGCCGATATTTTTTAAGGCCAAGCTTAAAAAGTCTGAATGATCGGTTGTATGGGAGATACACACATATGTGTTCTAGTTGTCCGATCCGACCGATTCCAATATATTATAAATAGAATATCAAAAAAAATGATCCCTAAAAAACTTCGCTTTCAAAATAAGTGGCTCGAAACCAGTTTTAAACCCAAAGTCTCTTAGGCAAGGAAATATCCGTAGATTACTTTCCGTTTACGTAATTTTTCCGTTTTTTTTTGACTCCCTGCAAATCAACCCGCCCTAATGCGCATATATAAGCGTTACTTAAATCCAAAAATGACAATATCACAGCAGAGCTTTGTAGTAATATAGCAATTTATATCGCAAGAGAGCCTAATACCTCCCAGTTATTTGGTTTTATATTTCAAGATACCTCGACTTATTTATGACAATTTTCAAAAAAAGAAATCCTGAATCACAAAATTATATTTCATATAGCGTAAAGGGTATAAAAAGCTGAATATCTTGTTTTTGATCGGTTGATTCGTTAGGCGGCTATATTTTGAACAACTCAACTCATGGTCCAACTCTTCAGTCCTGGTCCATGGTCCAGTAAATCAGCACTGTATAGTTGACTGAGTCAAAAGCTTCTGAAAAGTAAAAAGCTACGAGGACACTGCTCTCACAAAGGGGTTTCTGGTTGAAGCCTCGAGCTAACTAGGCGTTTACGATGCTAAGTGCTGTGGAGGTGTTGTGCACTTTAAGGAATCAGTGTTAGTCGGTTCGGTAGTTCGGCTAGGCTCAGATTATGTGTGAATGTCGGGAGTAGCAAAGACTTAACTATTTTCACTACTAGGGAAAAGAGAGTTATCGTGCCATGAAACTCCTCTATATCGTCAGGCTTTCCAGTTTTCAGCAGTAGGACACTTCCGATTAGCCACACATCGGTTATGTTAAGGTTGGTCAGTGATAAATTGTGGACCTTGATGAGATAATTTACGATACCGGAATTGATTTTTTCCAGCCAAGAGCTGTTATTTCGAGGATCTAACCCTGGATCGGTAAGTAATACGATACCGGAAGTTACTCGGATTTTATCCAGTCAAAAGTTGTTATTTCGAGGATATAACACTGTTTGGAGGATCTAATATCCTTTCGTCATGTCTACCAAAGGGTGCAGTATAAATTGTCGGTTGAAATACCTCGCGCACTCCTTCGGACCCGAGGAGTCACGACCGTCTATCTAATTGAATTTGGCTCGGTGTATCTCCACGGATTTGACAGGGGTTTGACAGTAGTCCAAAGCTTGCACACTCCGGCGGAGAACTTCAAACGGTCCACTCATTTCCTACATTTTCGTTGATCTACTAGTGGTCGAATCTTCAAATTGCGATCCCATCATTACACCATCGAGCTGGTGTAAGAAATCACGCTCATTTGCTAAGGCTGCTACTTCAGCAGGAAAATTTGGTCGACGTTCTTGGCATTCTTTTAGTAGGAATGAAGCATTGCAGTAGCATCAGCGATCACTTTGCGAAATTGGATTGATCCGACTGAGCAGCTGCCTAGTTGAGCTCCATGGGACCGTGGAGATTCGGCTGGAGTGGCGACGCATTGCGCGAACTATATGCATTTTGTACGGCTGTACAGGCTATTACCGCGGTAGTACGTTGACAACATGGCGACTTTTCGGAGGTCCTCTGGAAGATTTCAGGGAATCGATATTAATTTATTAAAATTTATTATTACAAATTAATCGGCGATTATTAAAGTGTGTTAAATTCTGTATAAGTAAAGTGATAAGAAAGATTTTTCGTCTCTTTCAGATTATGCATTTATACAAGAGACAGCCGCTTGCTTTTCTTTCAATTTATTGGCGGCAATAGGCGAAAAAAGAAAAATCCGTAACAGCTGCAGGCGGGTGGCGGGAATCCATTTTGCCTGCTCGTCGTACCATTTTGAGGATACGAATCTATTCATTTTGCAGTAGATAGACATACCAACATACATAAGTAGCATGCTGGTTGCCTAAGCTAAGTACATATGTACATATATACACATGTGCTACAAAATAGTATGTTCGCCGGCCAGCAGCACCTACAGAACTTCGGACAACAAGCAACACACGAGAGTCCGCTCTTCGATGCTCTGCCCACAGCAATCCCGCTGTTTTGAACTCACAACTCGTACTTTTATTTTTATGGCTGTGAAGTCTCTGTTTTGCTTTCTTTTGTTGCTTCGCACCTCTCCAACGTTCTTTACCAAGGTTTTTATTGAACTACCTTCTTTGCTTCTTGCCTTATTTTTTTTTTTTTGTTATAATATAAAGTGTAGGTACAATCTCACATTCGACGAGTTTTTGGTGTTTTCTTCACACCTTCATTGCAATTCACTGGAAAAGACCACTATGAGGTTTTTTTTGTATGCCTATTGTATTGTAGGCATTGTTATATTTTTGTTGTTTTTGTTAGTCTTCTGCAAACTCAAAAGATGTTTTGAGCAAGAGCCGAAAGAGTCGAACTTAAAGCTAAGTCTACTTGATATGTATGTATTTAACATATGTATGTATGTATATGTATGTATTTTTCCACGTGCTACATATTAAGCTCCATATGAAGTTCATGCAGCGCTGAGCAAAACAGGCAAATACTCCGCACAGCTTGGTAGAAACGAGCTGTAAGGTTCTCGGCTTGTTGTCGGCAATCGGGCGGTGAAACTGTCGTTGCCTTTCACACAATAAATTTCCGTTGTTGGACTTGTCTATGTTTTTGTTGGTGTAATATGTAGATGCTGAAGTGAACAATTTTCATTACTATACCCTTAACAAGAAGATTTAGAAGGAAAAGTGTGGGAGACCCTATAAAATGTGTATATAAAGAATCCATCCGCCTGTGTGTATATTTGCGAACTAGTCGCTGTTTTTGAGATTTTGAAAGTTGGATTCGCAAAATCTATCCTTTTTGTGGAACACTTTTTATTTGACGAGATATCTTCGAGAAAAGAATATTTTTAAAGTCAACGCTAAAATATCTGAACATATATTTCAGTTGAGCTCAATATATGTATGTAACACATGTATAGCTCCATACAAACTGAAGGGTCAAATCCTAGTCCTTGTATGAAAAACATTTTTATCTGAAGATGTATCTTCACGAAATTTGGCATAGAATAATAGCATAGCGAAGCTAAAATATCAAAAAAAAAAAAAAAAATCCGATCAAACGACTATAACATTTAGGCAAAATTTTATTTGTGAATGGTATTCTAGCTTCGGTGCAACCGAAGTTAGCGTTTTTGTTGCTGTTTTTTCTTTGCTCAACCTTCATCCTACACAGCACTAAATAAAACTTTGAAAGAATAATCGTCATGTTGGAAGATACACAATATGAAAACATGTACAGATCTAGATACACTAAATACATATGTACATACATATGTACGAACTATATTTTCCATCGATTGGATGGACTCACATGATTATGTGCGGTTATAAACTTTAATTTATGCATTTGTAGTTTAATTAAATTTGTAACACACTTTAGTACAATATTTTTTAAACAAATTCTTATATTTACACTCTACCTTATAAAATATTGTAAGAATACGAAGTACATACATATGTATGTCACAGCAGACTGTAAGCAAAGCCAGACATTTTCATTTGAGAAGATTAAATATTGTTCACAAAAATTTAAAAATATATGTACATATGTACATACATATATGAAACATGTACATTGGCTAACTTCAAGTTAAATGCTGTCACATTTCAATGACATTTAAGATAAATGTAAAAGATAAAAGTAATAAATATTGAATGCTCCACTTTTCCAAATAAAAATAACATCCCCATAACATTTGCACCACTATAGGATTTTCCTCATCTTAAATTTCCAAGCAGTTAAAGCAGTGCTTGCTAAAAAATATGACAGAAGCATGATTTGGGGTGGTTTCACCCCCATTTCTTTTAACCCCATAACTTTAAAGAAATTTTCCATTACAACAAAATTGTAGATACGAAAATATGTAAGTTTTATATAAATATATAACTAGTTGCACAAATTTATATCTTATATAACATGCTCACCGTCAATTCCAATAGTTGCACCGTTTATTTATTTAATAAAAAATGCCTTTATTTCCTTGAAGAAAAAATCCTTATTGTACACTTTACACAAATTAGCAATTTAATTTTTGCAAATTAGAGCTGAACACGGATTATATTTATAAAACTTATTAAATTCGTTATTTTCTTCAAATTTTTATATTTATTTTATAACAACACATATTTCACATTGATAAAAATATTTTTAATATTTTCATGTATCTTATAGGTTTTTCACACAACACTTAGGAATAGTTTGTGGTAGTTTTTATGCGCGAAGAAAATTACGAATTACGCCCTTAAT